>NW_006799037.1:2228650-2241013 GCF_000442215.2 Lipotes vexillifer | reverse complement strand
TTCCTGCTGCCCCAAGAGGGATAAAAACTTGAATTTTTTAATATTCCTCAGATGGAGGTGGGAGTTAGCTGAGGGCATGTCAGAGATTCAGAAGATCCAGACGGTGCCTCTTAGCCAAGTGCAGAAAAAGCACTTTTCAAATATTTGTTCACTCAGGCCCATTCACATTCACTTTGATAAAGTGAGTCACATGACAGAACCCAAGCTGGGGGCAGAGTGGGAGTGGGCACAGGAATATTATTTACCTTTTTCATAGGAGAGATTGAAACATCACAAAGAAAGGGAATAGATCCAGGGAGGATGAAGAATTGGAGCTATCAATACAATCTCCCACAGCAGGTAAGTGAGAAGAGGGTCAGGATTGAGCACTGGGTGAGCCATTTAAAAGCGGCTGCTCTATCAAGCTTATGCTGGACCACTTCAAAGTCAGGCTTAGATCTCAGTACAGGGCAGAAATGTTTCAGGAAGAGGATGGAGTAGAATATAAAGTTGATAATGGAGGTACACACGGTCAAGCATCTGGCTTCCTCTTGAGTTGGGAAAACTGCAGGCATGATGCCCTGTTTAAAATGTTTAGGGATTTCCCTGGTGGCGCAGTGGTTAAGAATCTGCCTGCCGATGCAGGGGGCACAGGTTCGAACCCTGGTCCGGGAAGATCCCACATGCCGCAGAGCAGCTAAGCCCGTGTGCCACAACTACTGAAGCCCACGTGCCTAGAGCCCGTGCTCCACAACAAGAGAAGCCAACGCAATGAGAAGCACACACACCGCAACCGAGAGTCGCCCCCGCTCGCCACCACAACTAGAGAAAGCCTGCGTGCAGCAAAGACCAAATGCAGCCAAAAATAAATAAATAAATAAGTTTAAAATGTTGTATAAAGTTGCTTAAAAAGTGGATTCATGTAGGTAATTTAAAAGCTACTAGCTATAATTAACTTCCCCAAATCTGTGCCTGCTAGAGAGAGGACAATAGTAGAAGGATGGTCAGGCTGAGACCATAAAGGATAACATTGCCCCTTTCCAGATTCATACTCATAATTCTTTCAATACACCAGTGCAAAGCTTACGCAGATGCCTCAGGAAAAGAATCAGAGCTGCAGGTGGAGAGGAAATCTGAAAATAAAAGATTGCAAAATATTTTCTTAAAAACCCCAATCTACAGAGATGATCACTCTGTAACATTTACTGAAATGTCATTGTTCTCTAAAAGCTCTCAAATACCCATCATGGTGATTAAGAAATCAATAATTAACATGCAAATCTGAAAGCTCTAGGCAAATTGAATATTAATTACTGACTTCATAAGTGGAGGCTGTTTAGCAGTATGAAAATAGTTCAGGATAATTAGGATTTAACAACCTTCAGACGTAAAGAAAATAAATACAGGGTTCTTGATGTATGACTTTATTTTTATTTCATTATTGTATTATAAACATTCTTGGTTTTTCAAAGACCAGGGAGAGACAGAGAAAGGGTGGTTTTGAATATTTAGTATATGTCATAGTGAGAACTCCCTTCCCCTCCTCCACTGAAATCCTTTGAGTATTGCCGAATAGAAATTAAGTTCTATAATCTAAGATTGCAAGGTGACCTGTGTCAGTTGGGAACCAAGACAGTAAGACTAAAAAGTAATTAGGATAAAAGTTTAAACAAGTCACTATTTCAGATGATCTCATTGCTCAGTAATGCCTGAGCTGGCATTATTTGAATGCTCACTTGGGCACCACTTCCTTCACCTTTGAAGGTGAAGATTTTTTCAGCTTTTTTTAATATATATGTAAATTTATTATTTTTGGCTGTGTTGGGTCTTTGTTGCTGCGCGCAGGCTTTCTCTAGTTGCGGCGATTGGGGGCTGTTCTTCGTCGTGGTGTGCGGGCTTCTCATTGTGGTGGCTTCTCTTGTTGCAGAGCGTTGGCTCTAGGGCACACAGGCTTCAGTGTATTATATAACCTTCCAGTCGTTATTCCCACTCTCCTTCTTAAAGATATTACTTTGAATTTAACATCATAGATTTTTTTTTTTTTTTTTTTTGCGGTACGCGGGCCTGTCACTGTTGTGGCCTCTCCCGTTGCGGAGCACAGGCTCCGGACGCCCAGGCTCAGCGGCCATGGCTCACGGGCCCAGCCGCTCTGCGGCATGTGTGATCTTCCCGGACCGGGGCACGAACCCGTGTCCCCTGCATCGGCAGGCGGACTCTCAACCACTGCGCCACCAGGGAAGCCCTAACATCATAGATTTTAAACTTATTTTGAACTTTATTACTGTATAAATAGAATCACCCAATATTCTTTGTGCCTTGCTTCTTTCATTCAATTTTCTGTGAGATTCAACAGAGATGTTACATATAGCAAGAGGTCACTCATTTTCATTGCTATGTTCTGTTGTACGAAGGACTGCAATTTATCCGTTCTATTAGTGGCATTATTATTATCGGCATTTAGATTGTTTCTATCTTTTGAGGAAATTGCTAAATCATGGGTTATAAATGCAGTTAACTTTTGTAGACATTGCCAGTTTTCTGTAGTGGCTGTACAAATTTATACCTCCTACAGTAGGACCTGAAAGTTCTAGTTGCTCCGTTACCTTGACAACATTTGATATTGCTTTTTAAAATTTAGCCATTCTGTTGGGTGGAACTTGATATTTAATTGTGGCTTTAATTGACATTTCTTCTGTTCTAAAATTTTTTTTTAAATTTATTTCATTTATTTTATTTTTGGCTGTGTTGGGTCTTCTTTGCTGCGCGCGGGCTTTCTCCCGTTGTGGCGAGCGGGGGCTACTCTTCATTGTGGTGTGCGGGCTTCTCATTGTGGTGGCTTCTCTTGTTGCGGAGCATGGGCTCTAGGCACATGGGCTTCAGTAGTTGTGGCACGTGGGCTCAGTAGTTGTGGCTCGTGGGCTCTAGAGTGCAGGCTCAGTAGTTGTGGCACACAGGCTTAGTTGCTCTGCGGCATGTGGGATCTTCCCGGACCAGGGCTAGAAAGCCCTTTTCTAAAATTTTTATTGGTGTATAGTTGATTTACAATGTTGTGTTAGTTTCTGCTGTACAGCAAAGTGAATCTGTTATACATATACATATATCCACTCTTTTTTAGAATCTTTTCCCATATAGGCCATTACAGAGTATTGAGTAGAGTTGCCTGTGCTATATAGTAAGTCCTTATTAGTTATCTATTTTATATATAATAGTGTGTATATGTCAGTCCCAATCTTCCAATTTATCCCTCCCTCCCCCTTACCCCCTGGTAACCATAAGTTTATTTTCTACATCTGTAACTTTATTTCTGTTTTTTAGATTAGTTTATTTGTGCCCATTTTTTAGATTCCACATATAAGTGATATCATATGATATTTGTCTTTCTCTGTCTGACTTACTTCACTCAGTATGACAATCTCTAGGTCCAACCATGTTGCTGCAAATGGCATTATTTCGTTCTTTTTTATGGCTAATATTCCATTGTTTATAGGTACCACGTCTTCTTTATCCATTCCTCTGTTGATGGACATTTAGGTTGCTTCCATGTCCTGGCTATTGTAAATAGTGCTGCAATGAACATTGGGGTGCATGTATCTTTTTGAATTATGGCTTTCTCTGGATATATTAATTAGCATTTCTTTAAGAACATCTTTTCATATGTTTATTGGTGATTTGGAAATGCTCTTTTTCTACTTTTCTGCCTTTTTCTCAGTTTTTTAGACATTCTTTTTATCTATTATTGATACAGTTCTTTGTAGCTTATATATACATCTTGCAAATATATTTTACTAGCCTGAGGCTTGCTTTCATACTCTTAAATCTCCCAGTCTGTGTCTTGTCTTTCCATATGTGGAACTTCCAAGTTTTAATGTAGTTAAATTGTCAGTCATTTCCTTTGTGATTAGTAATTTTTGTGCCCTGTTTAAGAAATATTTGGCAACCTCAGGGTCATGAAGATATTTATCTATGTTCTCTTCTAGAAGATTTATTGCTGTGTCTTTAATATTTAGATATATAATACATTCAGAATTGATTTTTTGGTATTGTGTGTGGTGCGGTAATGTACTGCATGGTGTCACCATAAGTTTTTCCATATATATATAATCCGTGATGGCTTTTGATGTGTTAATTTGGCTAGCCTGAAATATAATTTCCCAGAATTCCTTTTCTGATATGTTTCCAGCTAGGGTGGGCTACAAAGGACATTGTCTCATGAAAATTGGAGCACAGATGGGAGGCAATGTCCATTTCGTAGTATTCTTCCAGCTAAATTCTCCCAGTTATTTGATCAAATGTAAAACTAATAAACTTTTAGGAAAACATAGGTCCTGAAGATTTTCTCCTGTGTTTTATTCTAAAAGTGTTATAGTTTTACATTTTACTTTTAAATTTGTGATCCATTTTGAATTATTTTCTGTATAAGGTGTGAGGTTTAGGTGGAGGTTTTTTTTTTGCTTGTTTTGTTTGTTTTTATTTTTTTGCCTGTGAATATCTAGTTGCTCCATCATGATTTGTTGAAAAGATAAATCCTCCATTGAGTTGATTTTTACCTTTGTTGAAAATCAATTGCGTATATTTCTGTGGGTTTATATCTGGGCTCTTTGTTCTGTCCCATTGATCTTTGTGTCTTTTCCTCTACCAATACCACATAGTCTTGATTACTGTTGCTACCTAATAGGTATTAAAATTGGGTAGAGTGATTCCTTCCTCTTTATTCATCTTTTCCAAAATCTTTTTTAGTCATTCTAGTTCCTTTGCCCTTCCATATAAATTTTAGAATGAGCTTGTCTGTGTTCTCAAAAACCTTGCTGGGATTTTGATAAGAACTGCATTAAACCTATGTATGTTATTTTGTGGGGGAATTGATGTCTTTTGTTGAGTTTTTAAACCTGTGAGCACAATATCTCTCTCCATTTATTTAGATCTCCTTTTTGTAGTCTTTAGCATATAAGTCCTATATGTGTTTTTTACCGAAGTATTTTATTTTACTTTTTAATCATTGCAAATGATACTTTATGTAAAATTTTATGTTCAACGCTTTTATATCTAATATATAGAAATACAACTGATTTTTGTATACTCATCTTGTATCTTGTGACCTTGCTGAACTCACTTATTAAAGGATTTTCTTTGTAGATTCTTTGAGATTTTCTGTACAAATAATCATTACATCTGAAAATAGGGACACTTATTTTATCCTTTCCAATCTGTATACTTTTATTTATTTTTCCTTTTTATCTACTTTTCTTACCTTATTGTGCTGGATAGGACTTAGTACTGTGTTGAATAAGAATGGGCGTGATGTGATTTCAGCCCTTATGTCCCCACAGAAACACCAATTTAACAACCATCCACAGTCAAAAATACCTTCACAAGAAATTCAGAACCCAGGTGAGAGGTTACAGCACCCCAGGGGAGCACAAAAGTGAGAAAAAACATAATGAAAAGGGTAAGAAGAACAGTTTTACTTTACCTACGTCAGGGGTCCCCAACCCCTGGGCCATGGACTGGTGTGAGTCTGCGACCTGTTAGGAACCGGGCTGCACAGCAGGAGGTGAGCATCAGGTGACCTAGCAAAGCTTCATCTGCTGCTCCCCATCACTCCCCATTGCTTGCATTACTGCCTGAACCACCCCGCTCCTTTCGCTTGTATTACTGCCTGAACCATCCCCCCACCCCTGGTCTGTGGAAAACTTGTCCTCCACAAAACTTGTCCCTGGTGCTGAAAAGGTTGGGGACTGCTGACCTATGTCACACCTACCCCAAGCTAGCACGGTGCAGCATTGAGAGAAATCCCTTCAGTCCATAAGTTCTTCCAAGAGGGAAAGATGGAGAGCAAAGTGAATGTCCAACTTTTTCAGGCCTTTGGGGTACTACCCAAGAGTCCCACCTCTGTCATGCCTCACTCAGAACATGGAAGGAATCAGAACAAAGAAAAGGGGTGGGAATTCTCAAAAACCAGTAGGTATGGATCTCAGTTGTCAGCCTGAAGCCCCTGGTAGACCTTCCTGCAGTGGATCCTGGCACCTGGCCCTCCTAGAATCTCTGGCGAGGCTGAATGGTGGAGGGTGTTCACTGCCAAAGCCAGTCTGTAAAGACTGGAGGATGTGACTGCTTCTTCAAATGTGCAGACACAAATGCAAGGCTACAAAGATCATGAAGAATCAGGAAAACATGACACCACAAGCTAGGACCAAAAGGAAAAACATAAAACAAAACAATGAACAAAAAAACAAAAAACAAAAATAAAACTCCTGAGAAATGAGAGAAATGGAGATCTATGAACTGCCTGACAAAGAATTCAAAATAATCACCTTAAAGGAACTCACACAGTGAGCTATAAGAGCACACAGAGAGAAAACTAAATGAAATTAGGAAAACAATACATCAATAAAATGAGAAGTTTAACAAAGAGATAGAAACCATTGAAAGGAACCAAACGGAAATTCTGAAACTGAAGAAGACAATGACTGAACTCAAAAATTCAATAGAGAATGTCAGTGATAAACTTAATCAAGCTGAAAAAGTAATCAGTGAACTAGAAGACAGGTCATTCACAATTATTCAGTCAAAGGAACATAAAGATTAAAGAATGAAAAAGAATGAAGAAAGCCTGCAGGACTCATGGGCTGCCATCAACTAAAGAAATACATGCACTATAGGAGTCCCAGCAGTAAAAGAGAAATAGAAAGGAGCAGAAAATTTATTTAAATAAATATGGCTGAAAAATTCCCAGAAATGGACATCCAGATTCATGAAGCCCAAAGAACTCCAAATAGATTGAACTAAAGAGGCCTACATTGAGACACATTGTAGTGAAATTGTCAAAATAAAGACAAAAAAAATATATCAAAAAAAGCAAAAGAAAACTGACTCATCATATACAAAGGAACCTTCACAAGGCTATTGCTGGATTTCTCGGCAGAAATCTTGCAGACCAGGAAAAGAGTGGAAAGATACATTTAAAGTGCTGAAAAAAAAACTGGATAGCCTCATCCACCAGAGGGCAGACAGCAGAAGCAAGAAGTACTACAGTCCTGCAGCCTGTGGAACAAAAAGCACATTCACAGAAAGATAGACAAGACGAAAAGGCAGAGGGCTATGTATCAGATGAAGGAACAAGATAAAACCCCCAAAAAACAACTAAATGAAATGGAAATAGGCAATCTTCCAGAAAAAGAATTCAGAATAATAATAGTGAAGATGATCCAGGACTTTGGAAAAAGAATGGAGGAAAAGATCGAGAAGATGCAAGAAATATATAACAAAGACCAAGAAGAATTAAAGAACAAACACCTAGAAGAATTAAAGAACAAACAAACAGATGAACAATACAATAACTGAAATGAAAAATACACTGGAAGGAATCAATAGCAAAATAACTATTGAGGCAGAAGAATGGATAAGTAGCCTGGAAGACAGAATGGTGGAAATCACTGCCACAGAACAGAATAAAGAAAAAGGAATGAAAAGAAATGAAGACAGCATAAGACACCTCTGGGACAACATTAAACGCAACAATGTTTGCATTATAGGGGTCCCAGAAGGAGAAGAGAGAGAGAGAAAGGATGCGAGAAAATATTTGAAGAGATTATAGTCAAAAACTTCCCTAACATGGGAAAGGAAATAGCCACCCAAGTCCAGGAAGTGCAGAGAGTCCCATACAGGATAAACCCAAGGAGAAACACACGTAGACACATAGTAATCAAGCTGGCAAAAATTAAAAACAAAGAAAAATTTGAAAGTAGCAAGGGAAAAACAACAAATAATATACAAGGGAACTCCCATAAGGTTAACAGCTGATTTCTCAGCAGAAACTCTACAAGCCAGAAGGGAGTGGCATGATATATTTAAAGTGATGAAAGGGAAGAACCTACAACCAAGATTACTCTACCCAGCAAGGATCTCATTTAGATTTGATGGAGAAGTCAAAAGCTTTACAGACAGGCAAGAGCTAAGAGAATTCAGCACCACCAAACCAGCTCTACAACAAATGCTAAAGGAACTTCTCTAAGTACGCAACACGAGAGAAAAAAAGGACCTACAAAAACAAACCCAAAACAATTAAGAAAATGGTAATAGGAACATACCTCTCAATCATTACCTTAAACATAAATGGATTAAATGCTCCAAACAAAAGACACAGGCTCGCTGAATGGATACAAAAACAAGATCTATATATATGCTGTCTGCAAGAGACCCAATTCAGACCTAGGGACACATACAGACTGAAAGTGAGGGGATGGAAAAAGATATTCCATGCAAATGGAAATCAAAAGAAAGCTGGAGTAGCAATACTCATATCAGATAAAATAGACTTTAAAATAAAGAATGTTACAAGAGACAAGGAAAGACACTACATAATATTCAAGGGATCAAGAAGAAGATATAACAATTATAAATATATACGCATGCAACATAGGAGTACCTCAATACATAAGGCAACTGCTAACAGCTATAAAAGAGGAAATCGACAGTAACACAATAATAGTGGGGGGCTTTAACACCTCACTAACACCAATGGACAGATCATCCAAACAGAAAATTAATAAGGAAACACAAGCATTAAATGACACAATAGACCAGATAGATTTAATTGATATTTATAGGACATTCCATCCAAAAACAGCAGATTACACTTTCTTCTCAAGTGCACATGGAAAATTCTCCAGGATAGATCACTTCATAGGTCACAAATCAAGCCTCAGTAAATTTAAGAGAATTGAAATCATATCAAGCATCTTTGCTGACCACAATGCTATGAGGTTAGAAATCAATTACAGGGGAAAAAATGTAAAAAACACAAACACATGTAGGCTAAGCAATACGTTACTAAATAACCAAGAGATCACTGAAGAAATCAAAGCAGAAATCAAAAAATACCTAGAGACAAATGACAATGGAAACACGATGATCCAAAACCTATGGGAGGCAGCAAAAGCAGTTCTAAGAGGGAAGTTTATAGCTATACAAGCCTACCTCAAGGAAAAAGAAAAATCTAAAATAAACAATCTAACATTACACCTAAAGGAACTAGAGAAAGAAGAACAAACAAAATCCAAAGTTAACAGAAGGAAAGAAATCATAAAGATGAGAGCAGAAATAAATGAAATAGAAACAAAGAAAACACTAGCAAAGATCAATAAAACTAAAAGCTTGTTCTTTGAGAACATAAACAAAATTGATAAGCCATTAGACAGACTCACCAAGAAAAAGAGGGAGAAGACTCAAATCAATAAAATTAGAAATGAAAAGGAAGTTACAACAGACACCACAGAAATACAAAGCGTCCTAAGAAACTACTACGAGCAACTCTATGCCAATAAAATGGACAACCTGGAAGAAACGGACATATTCTTAGAAAGCTATAACCTTCCAAGACTGAACCAGGAAGAAACATGAACAGACCAATCACAAGGAATGAAACTGAAACGGTGATTAAAAACCTTCCAACAAACAAAAGTCCAGGACCAGATGGCTTCACATGTGAATTCTATCAAACATTTAGAGAAGAGCTAACACCCATCCTTCTCAAACTCTTCCAAAATATAGCAGAGGAAGGAACACTCCCAGACTCATTCTATGAGGCCACCATCACCCTGATACCAAAACCAGACAAAGATACTACAAAAAAAGAAAATTACAGACGAATATCACTGAGGAATATAAATGCAAAAATCCTGAACAAAATACTAGCAAACAGAGTCCAACAGCGCATTAAAAGGATCATACACCATGATCAAGTGGGATTTATCCCAGGGATGTAAGGATTCTTCAATATATGCAACTCAATCAATGTGATACACCATATGAACAAATTGAAGAATAAAAACCATATGATCATCTCAATAGATGCAGGAAAAGCTTTTGACAAAATTCAACACCCATTTATGATAAAAACTCTCCAGACAGTGGGCACAGAGGGAACCTACCTGAACATCATAAATGCCATATATGACAAACCCAAAGCAAACATCATTCTCAATGGTGCAAAACTGAAAGCATTTCCTCTAAGATCAGGAACAAGACAAGGATGTCCCCCCTCACCACTATTATTCAACATAGTTTTGGAAGTCCTAGCCACAGCAATCAGAGAAGAAAAGGAAATAAAAGTAATACAAATTGGAAAAGAAGAAGTAAAACGTCACTGTTTGCAGATGACATGATACTATACATAGAGAATCCTAAAGATGTCACCAGAACACCACTAGAGCTAATCAATGAATTTGGTAAAGTTGCAGGATACAAAATTAATGCACAGAAATCTCTTGCATTCCTATACACTAACAACAAAAGATCAGAAAGAGAAAGAAAGGAAACAATCCCATGTACCATTGTAGCAAAAAGAATAAAATACCTAGGAATAAACCTACATAAGGAGGTAAAAGACCTGTACTCAGAAAACTATAAGACACTGATGAAAGAAATCAAAGATGACATAAACAGATGGAGAGATATACCATGTTCTTGGACTGGAAGAATCAATATTGTGATGATGACTATACTACCTAAAGCAATCTACAGATTCAATGCAATCCCTATCAAATTATCAGTGGCATTTTTTACAGAACTAGAACAAAAAAATCTTAAAATTTGTATGGAGACACAAAAGACCCCAAATAGCCAAAGGAGTCTTGAGGGAAAAAAACGGAGCTGGAGGACTCAGACTCCCTGACTTCAGACTATACTACAAAGCTACAGTAATCAAGACAATATGGTACTGGCACAAAAACAGAAAGATAGATCAATGGAACAGGATAGAAAACCCAGAGATAAACCCATGCACCTATGGTCAACTAATCTATGACAAAGGAGGCAAGGATATGCAATGGAGAAAAGACAGTCTCTTCAATAAGTGGCGCTGGGAAAACTGGACAGCTACATGTAAAAGAATGAAATTACAACACCCTAACACCATACACAAAAATAAACTCAAAATGGATTAGAGAGCTAAATGTAAGACTGGACACTATAAAACTCTTAGAGGAAAACATAGGAAGAACACTCTTTGACATAAATCACAGCAAGATCTTTTTTGATCCACCTCCTAGAGTAATGGAAATAAAAACAAAAATAAACAAATGCGACCTAATGATACTTAAAAGCTTTTGCACAACAAAGGAAACTACCAACAAGATGAAAAGACAGCCCTCAGAATGGGAGAAAATATTTGCAAATGAATCAATGGACAAAAGATTAATCTCCAGAATATATAAACAGCTCACACAGCTCAATATTAAAAAAACAAACAACCCAATCAAAAAATGGGTGGATGACCTAAATAGACATTTTTCCAAAGAAGATATACAGATGGCCAAGAAGCACATGAAAAGCTGCTAAACATCACTAATTATTACAGAAATGCAAATCAAAACTACAATGAGGTATCACCTCACATTAGTTAGAATGGGCATCATCAGAAAATCTATGAACAACAAGTGCTGGAGAGGGTGTGGAGAAATGGGAACCCTCTTGCACTGTTGGTGGGAATGTGAATTGATACAGCCACTATGGAGAACAGTATGGAGGTTCCTTAAAAAACTAAAAATAGAATTACCATATGACCCAGCAATCCCACTACTGGGCATATACCCTGAGAAAACCATAATTCAAAAAGACACATGCAGCTCAATGTTCATTGCAGCACTGTTTACAATAGCCAGGTCATGGAAGCAACCTAAATGTCCATCGACAGAGGAGTGGATAAAGAAGATGTGGTGCATATATACAATGGAATATTACTCAGCCATAAAAAGGAATGAAATTAGGTCATTTTTAGAGACATGGATTCATCTAGAGACTATCATAGAGAGTGAAGTAAGTCAGAAAGAAAAATATCATATACTAACGCATATATGTGGAACCTAGAAAATGGTGCAGAGGAACTGGTTTGCAGAGCAGAAATTGAGACACAGATGTAGAGAACAAACGTATGGATACCAAGTGGGGGAAAGCAGCGGGAGGTGGGGGATGTGGTGGGATGAATTGGGAGATTTGGATTGACATGTATACACTGATGTGTATAAAATGGATGACTAATAAGGAAAATAATAAATAAATAAATAAATATTTAAAAATATAATAAAAAATAAAAACTTCAGTGAGGTGTTGTTTTATCTGTTAGATCTTACTGTCCTTAAAGTGCCTTAAATCAGAGATTTTCAACTTTAATATGTTTAGAAAATCATAAAAAAAGGAAAAAGAAAAAACCCCTGCCAACTCAGAATATTATACTCACAAAACTATCCTTTAAAAATGAAGAAGAAATAAAGTTTTTTCCAGACAAACAAAAACTGAGGGAGTTCATCATCAGTAGACCTGCCTTCCAAGAAGTGCTAAAAGAAGTTCTTCAAGTTGAAATGAAAATATGCTAAACAGCAGCAGGAA
>NW_006799037.1:2215615-2228640 GCF_000442215.2 Lipotes vexillifer | reverse complement strand
CAGGAATACAGATGAAAGTATAAATCTCAATGATAAAGGCAAATGTATAGACACATGCAGAATAATGTAATACTGTAATGGTGGTGCATAAATCACTTTGAACCCCAGGATAAAAATTAAAAAGCAAAAGTATTAAAAATAACTATAACCAAAAAAATTTGTTAATGGATACACAATATAAAAGAAGTAAATTCTGAGATTAATAACAAAGTATGTGTCTGTGTGGGTAGTAAAAGTGTAGAGTTTTTGCATATGACTGAAGTTAAGTTGTGATCAGTTTAAAATAGACTTATAACTATAAGAAGTTTTATGCAAACCTCATGGTAACCACAAAGAAAAAACCTACAGTAGATACAAAAAAGATGAACAGAAAGAATCAAAGTATATCACTACATATATATATATATATATATATATATATATAAAACATCAAATAACATTATATATATTTAATATTTATATCTATCTATCTATCTACCTATAAATATATAAAATCACAGAAGAAGACAGAAAGAGAGGAAGAGAGGAAAAAAGGAAGTATAAAACAAACACCAAACTTACAGAAAAAGAAATTAGATTTGTGGTTACCAGAGGCAGGGGGAAGGGGAATTGGAGTAAGGTGAACAAAATGTACAAACTTCCAGTTATAAGATAAATAAGTACTAGAAATGTAATGTACCACATGGTGACTACAGTTAACACTGCTATATGATGTATAGGAAAGTTGTAAGAGAGTAGATCCTAAGAATTCTCATCACAAGGAGAAATATTTTCATTTCTTTTTGTTTTATCTATATGAGATGATAGCTGTTAAGTAAACCTATTGTGGTCACCATTTCACAATATATGTATATCAAACCATCATGATTTATAGCTTAAACTTATACAGTGATGTATGTTAATTATTTCTCAATAAAACTGGAATAAAGAACTACAAAACAGAAAACAATTAACAAAGTGGTAATAGTAAGTCTTTACCTATGAAAAGTTACTATAAATATAAACATATTAAACTCACCAATCAAAAGATATAGAGTGGCTGAATGGATGAAAAACCAATATACTAATATATGCTGTCTATAAGAGATTTGCTTTAGATTTAAGGATACACAGAGACTGAAAGTGGAGGGTTAGAAAAAGATGTTTTGGTTACCATCTGCAGAGATGGTAACCAAAAGAGAGAGTGGGCATGGCTATACAGTCGACCCTTGAACAATGTAGGGGTTAGAGGCGCTGACCCTCCGTGCAGTTGAAAATCTGCCTATAACTTTACAGTCAGCACTCTGTAACCATGGTGCCACATCTCTGGGGTGTTGGTAAGGTCAGGGGGAGAAGGCAGACAGGAGATGCCAAGTGAACGGTGTGGGCTGCTTCCTGTGATCAGGACAAAGCCTTGCAGCTGGGATCTCAGTTTCTGCTGAGTGGAGACAGGTTGATGCTCCTGTTCAAGTCGACCCCAGCTGATGATGGATCAGCTCTCTACCTGCCCTTATGTTTCTGGCATGGGGGAATTCTGTAACGTGAAACTAACTCCACGCCTTCTGCCATGATGTGTAAAATACATCTATCCTGTGGGATTTTGTCCTTCTTAAGTGACCTTCCACATGGAACTTTCCTCTGCCCATCATCTTTTCCCTCTTTTTTTTTACTTTAGCTGTCCCCTCTCTTCAGGTACCTTCTTCTCAACTTAAAAATAAAACTCCCTTTTCCTTAAGCTTGCTTAATTTCTTTAAGCCTCAGCTGCTCAAATATCAAAATGGAGTTCGTGCCATCAGCCTGGCTGGGCTTGGTGAGGCAGAAGAGGTAGAATTGGAGAGCATGGTTTGGATTAGCGCGTGTGTCTCTCCTTCCTTTCTTTTCAGTCTTCCTTCTTAAACTGTGCTGTCCAATATGATAGCCATTAGCCACAGGTGGCTACCAAGACTTGAAATGCAGGCCGTCCAATTTCAGATGGGCTGCCTATGCGAGAAGCATCATGGTTGTGTGTTAACACCTGTGAGCACTATTGCTTGTTCTTGAAACTTTTGCTCTGGCTCATGTTCAAATCCACCGTTTGTTTTTTCCATCTACGTCATCTTGATTCATATTGCATATATCTCCTCCTGAGATATCTCCAAAGTGAATTTTATATAAGCCACATGGTGTGCACACACACCCACACATTTTTTAAAAAGTAATAGCTTTATTGAGATATAATTTGTATACCATAAACTTCATTTCTTTAAAGTATGTATACAAGTCTAATAACGTATATGGGAAAAGAATCGGTAAAAAGATATATATATATATATATATATATATATAAAACTGAATCACTTTGCTGTACACCTGAAACTAACACAACATTGTAAATCAACTACACTCCAATATAAAGTAAAAATTAAAAAAAATAAAGTACGTATACAATTCTGTGATTTTTAGTATATTCAGAGAGTTGTACAACCATCATCATGATCTAACTCCAAAGCATTCTTATCACCCCCCAAAGAAACCCTGTACCCATTCCAGTTACTTCTCATTCATCCTTCCCACAAGCTCCTGGCAACCACTAATATGCTTTCTGTATCTATGGATTTGCCTAGTCTGCATATTTCATATAAATGGAATCATACAATATGTGGCCTTCTCGCATGACTTATATTTTATGTGAGACCATGCCAGTTACAATCTCCACATCTGGTGACGAGCCATGCTGCCTATTTTATGTCATGCGGTGACAAGCAAGTGCATGGAAACTTAATTCTATTATACGTGTACCTTTATGACCACTCAGGAAATAGACGTAGTCTCTGTTTCATAGGTGACTAAAGCAGAGAGGTTATATAGCTGGCCTAAGGTCATATATATATCAAATGGAAGAGCTGGGACTTACACCCAGGTTGCTTTTTCTTGTTTTCTTCTAATCTCCAGTGTTAAAATACACGGGGATCTTTCTCATCTTTCTCCTCTGAACAAAGCAGAGTACCTGACACTCACGTATATGTTTAGGAAATGGATGAATGGTCCAGGTAGTTAATCAGCTGAGATATCAGGTGTTGGGGAGAGGGGAGTAGGCTCTGAATTCCAAGTATCTGCCTGCCAGACCTCAGGCTTGCGCATGCTGCTTCTGACTCAGAGCAGTGGCACAGGCCCAGCAGGGCTTGTCACTGAGCTGTGGAGTGTGTGCTGCCTGCCTGCCCTGGGGATGCTCTGCTGTCAATCTTTGTGCTCCTCCTCCCTGGGCCATTAGCGTGCCACTGGGGTGCAGCCCAAAACCTCCCAGGGCACTCTAGGGGGCTGCACGCTCCAGGAGGACAACTTTCTACAAATCAGGATAGATGAAGTTAGGAACCCATTGGTGAGTGGGGTTACCCAGAGTAATTTAAAGTATGAATCGATTTCTCAGCTGGAGACGGTGTTGATGTCCTGCTTCTCCTTTGTGCTTCATTGTGCATATTACTTCACATGGAAAATTAACAGGCAAATTAACCCCTCTGCACAGCCCAGGCTGGAGGAATAGGCTCCTGTTCAGAATGGAAAATCTTGGCTTAAGAAGGAGGCTGGCTATAGGGCCAGGGCAAGGGGGAGACCCCTGTCCTAGGTTTCTAGGAATATCTCCAGCCTGCCCTTGGGCCACATTAGCCCTAAGGGCATTGGAAAGGGAACACCCTGTCTTTCACTGAGATCTGTGGCTTTCTAGTGACTGTAGTGTGACAGTTGGTTAGGAGAGTGAATTAGACACAAACAAGCTAGATTAATCAGCTTGTTCCATCGACCCACCAGAGAGCCCTCTTTCTCCCAGAATTCTGGAAACAGCTTGTTTATCTTCTGTTTCCGATGGTCTCTTTTCAATTGCTTGTGGTTTCACCTTCTGGCTTTTGATCATATCGCTCACTTAAACTTCTAGTGCAAAAGATCCTTTTGTTCTTTTCCTGCTTACAATCCCCTCCACCCCTACCTCCCCCAGCTCAGTGTGTACCTGTCTTCTCTTTATTCTCTATATTCTAGACACACTGACTTTTAGTCCTACCCTATCTCATTCTGACCCAGGGTCTTTGTACACACAGTTTCCTCTGCCTTGAATACATGTCCCTTGCCTTTTCTCTGGGCTAAATTTCACTCAGTTTAAATGTCAGTTCCTTGGGGGATGCATTTTCTGATTATACGCCTCCCACCTCAAACCATTATACGATATCAGTCTCCTATATTTTTCTATTAATATCATTTGTCAAAACTGCAATTAAATAATTAGTCTGTAATTATTTGTTTAATGACTTCCTTTCCCGCTATACTGTTAGCCCTGAGAGAGCAGACTGTATCAGTCTTATTCACCTTTGTATCAACAGTGTCGAACACTGTGCCTCGGGTAGAATAAGTCCTCAAAAGTATATTGGATGAATGAATATCCTTCTTGTTTTTTTTTTTCTGCCTTGGGGTTCTTTGTGAACTTAAACTTGTCACTTCCAGGAGATACTTGCTGATTGCTAAGTACATTTAGTCCTGAGAATCACATTATAACCTATATATGAGCCAAGGTACCACATAGCCTAATCTTGGTGCAGTGTCACATGCAGAGAAGCAGGACTCAACACTAAAATAAAGTTTTCCTTCATTTCCAGTTCATTTTCTGTCTCTGCCCTGATCCTACACTTCCTGTGTTTTATTAGGCAGATTGATTGAGCTGGGTGTACAATGACAGTCCCTACCCGTGAGGATGGGTTGATTATTTAGGAGGTTCTTGATATAGTCCAGGTAAGAGATTACGGTAACTTGGAAACCAATGCGCTGGATACATTTAAGATATTTTTAGGAAGTAAACTGATAAGGGGTATCAAGGACATTGGGGTTGATATCCCACATCAGCCCCAATTTAGATGATTATTGCAAGATGTTCATGGAAATTTTGTCATCCTATTTTCTGGGGATGCATTTTAAAATGGTCATGTGACAATCCTATTTGATTCTGAGAATGAGGAGAAGTCCAGTGGGAGATTTGGGGGAAAAATTAATTTCCTCTTTTTTTTTTTAAGTTTTATTAAGGAATTATATTTTTATTAGAAATAGATACTATTGATTGCCAAATGTTTGGGACCTATTATACTAAGATTTTTCTAAAAATTTTATTTATTTTATTTCTTTTTGTTTTGGGCTGCATTGGGTCTTCATTGCTGTCTGCAGGCTTTCTCTAGTTGCAGTGAGCAGGGGCTACTCTTTGTCGTGGTGAGTGGGCTTCTCATTGCGGTGGCTTCTCTTGTTGTGGAGCATGGCTCTAGGCATGAGGGATTCAGTTGTGGCATGTGGGCTCAGTAGTTGTGGATCATGGGCTCTAGAGCACAGGCTCAGTAGTTGTGGTGCACAGGCTTAGTTGCTCCACAGCATGTGGGATCTTCCCAGACTAGGGCTTGAACCCGTGTCCCAAGCATTGGCAGGTGGATTCTTTTTTTCTTCTTTTGAAATTTTGAATTTTATTTTATTTATTTTTTATACAGCAGGTTCTTATTAGTTATCTGTTTTATACATATTAGTGTATATATGTCAATCCTAATCTCCCAATTCATCCCCCCCCCACCACCACTTTCCCCCCTTGGTGTCCATATGCTGTTCTCTACATCTGTGTCTCTATTTCTGCCTTGCAAACCAGTTAATGTGTACCATTTTTCTACGTTCCACATATATGCATTAATATACGATATTTATTTTTCTCTTTCTGACTTACTTCACTCTGTATGACAGTCTCTAGATCCATCCACATCTCTATAAATGACCCAATTTCGTTCCTTTTTATGGTTGAGTAATATTCCATTCTATATATGTACCACATCTTCTTTATCCATTCGTCTGTCGATGGGCATTTAGGTTGCTTAGATGACCTGGCTATTGTAAATAGTGCTGCAATGAACATTGCGGTGCATGTATGTTTTTGAATTATGGTTTTCTCAGGGTATATGCCCAGTAGTGGGATTGCTGGGTCATATGGTAATTCTATTTTTAGTTTTTTAAGGAACCTCCATACTGTTCTCCATAGTGGCTGTATCAATTTACATTCCCACCAGCAGTGCAAGAGGATTCCCTTTTCTCCACACCCTCTCCAGCACTTGTTGTTCATAGATTTTCTAATGATGCCTATTCTAACTGGTGTGAGGTGATACCTCATTGTAGGTTTGATTTGCATTTCTGTAATAGTTAATGATGTTGAGCAGCTTTTCATGTGCTTCTTGGCCATCTGTATGTCTTCTTTGGAGAAATGTCTACTTAGGTCTTCTGCCCATTTTTGGATTGGGTTGTTTGCTTTTTTAATATTGAGCTGCATGGGCTGTTTATATATTTTGGAGATTAATCCTTTGTCCAGTGATTCATTTGCAAATATTTTCTCCCATTCTGAGGGCTGTCTTTTCATCTTGTTGGTAGTTTCCTTTGTCGTGCAAAAGCTTTTAAGTATCATTAGGTCGCATTTGTTTATTTTTGTTTTTATTTCCATTACTCTAGGAGGTGGATCAAAAAAGATCTTGCTGTGACTTATGTCAAAGAGTCTTCTTCCTATGTTTTCCTCTAAGAGTTTTATAGTATCCAGTCTTACATTTAGGTATCTAATCCATTTTGAGTTTATTTTTGTGTATGGTGTTAGAGAGTGTTGTAATTTCATTCTTTTGTAGCTGTCCAGTTTTCCCAGCACCACTTATTGAAGAGACTGTCTTTTCTCCATTGCATATCCTTGCCTCCTTTGTCATAGATTAGTTGACCATAGGTGCATGGGTTTATCTCTGGGTTTTCTATCCTGTTCCATTGATCTATCTTTCTGTTTTTGTGCCAGTACCATATTGTCTTGATTACTGTAGCTTTGTAGTATAGTCTGAAGTCAGGGAGTCTGAGTCCTCCAGCTCCGTTTTTTCCCCTCAAGACTGCTTTGGCTATTCGGGGTCTTTTGTGTGCACTTGAGAAGAAAGTGTAATCTGCTGTTTTTGGAATGAATGTCCTATAAATATCAATTAAATCTATCTGGTCTATTGTGTCATTTAAAGCTTGTGTTTCCTTATTAATTTTCTGTCTGGATGATCTGTCCATTCGTGTAAGTGAGGTGTTAAAGTCCGCCACTATTATTGTGTTACTGTCGATTTCCTCTTTTATAGCTGTTAGCAGTTGCCTTATGTATTGAGGTGCTCCTATGTTTGGTGCATATATATTTATAATTGTTATATCTTCCTCTTGGGTTGATCCCTTGATCATTACGCAATGTCCTTCCTTGTGTCTTGTAACATTCTTTGTTTTAAAGTCTACTTTATCTGATATGAGGATTGCTACTCCAGCTTTCTTTTGATTTCCATTTGCATGGAATATCTTTTTCCATCCCCTCACTTTCAGTATGTATGTGTCCCTAAGTCTGAAGTGGGTCTCTTGTAGACAGCAAATATATGGGTCTTGTTTTTGTATACATTCAACAAGCCTGTGTCTTTTGGTAGGGGCATGTAATCCATTCACGGTTAAGATAATTATTGATATGTATGTTCCTGTTACCGTTTTCTTAATTGTTATGGGTTTGTTTTTGTAGGTCCTTTTCTTCTCTTGTGTTTTCCACTTAGAGAAGTTCCTTTAGCAATTGTTGTAAAGCTGGTTTGGTGGTGCTGAATTGTCTTAGCTTTTGCTTGTCTGTGAAGGTTTTAATTTCTCCATCGAATCTGAATGAGAACCTTACTGGGTAGAGTAATCTTGGTTGTAGGTTTTTCTCTTTCATCACTTTAAATATATAGTCCCACTCCCTTTTGGCTTTTAGAGGTCCTGCTGAGAAATCATTGTTAACCTTATGGGAGTTGCCTTGTATTAGTTATTGGTCGTTTTTCCCTTGTTGCTTTCAATAATTTTTCTTTGTCTTTAATTTTTGTTGGTTTGATTACTATGTGTCTCAGTGTGTTTCTCCTTGGGTTTATCCTGTATGGGACTCTCTGCACTTCCTGGACTTAGGTGGCTATTTCCTTTCCCATGTTAGGGAAATTTTCGACTATAATCTCTTCAAATATTTTCTCTGGTTCTTTCTCTCTCTCTTCTCCTACTGGGACCCCTGTAGTGCGAACGTTGTTGTGTTTAATGTTGTCCCAGAGGTCTCTTAGGCTGTCTTCATTTCTTTTCACTCTTGTTTCTTTATGTTGTTCCATGGCAGTGAATTCCACCATTCTGTCTTCCAGGTCACTTATCCGTTCTTCTGCCTCAGTCATTCTGCTATTGATTCCTTTGAGTGTAGTTTTCATTTTAGTTATTGTATTTTCATCTCTGTTTGTTTGTTCTTTAGTTCTTCTAGGTCTTTGTTAAACAGTTCTTGCATCTTCTCGATCTTTGCCTCCATTCTTTTTCTGAAATCCTGGATCATCTTCACTATCATTATTCTGAATTCTTTTTCTGGAAGGTTGCCTATCTCCACTTCATTTCATTGTTTTTCTGGGGTTTTTATCTTGTTCCTTCATCTGGTACATAGTCCTCTGCCTTTTCATTTTGTCTATCTTTCTGTGAATGTGGTTTTCGTTCCACAGGGTGCAGTATTGTAGTTCTTCTTGCTTCTGCTATGTGCCCTCTGGTGGATGAGGCTATCTAAGAGGCTTGTGCAAGCTTTCTGATGGGAGGGACTGGTGGTGGGTCCAGTTGGTTGTTGCTCTGGTGGGCAGAGCTCAGTAAAACTTTAATCCACTTGACTGCTGATGGGTGGGGCTGGGTTCCCTCCCTGTTGGTTGTTTGGCCTGAAGTGATCCAGCACTGGAGCCTACAGGCTCTTTGGTGGGGCTCATGGCAGACTCTGGGAGGGCTCACGCCAAGGAGTACTTCCCAGAACTTCTGCTGCCAGTGTCCTTGTCCCTGCAGTGAGCCACAGCCACCCTCCAGGAGACCCTCCAACAGTAGCAGGTAGGTCTGGTTCAGTCTCCTATGGGTCACTGCTCCTTACCCTGAGTCCCGATGCACACACTGCTTTGTGTGTGCCCTCCAAGAGTGAAGTCTGTGTTTCCCCCAGTCCTGTCGAAGTCCTGCAATGAAATCCCCCTAGCCTTCAAAGTCTGATTCTCTAGGAATTCCTCCTCCTGTTGCCGGACCCCCAGGTTGGGAAGCCTGACGTGGGGCTCAGGACCTTCACTCCAGTGGGTGGACTTCTGTGATATAAGTGTTCTGCAATTTGTGAGTCACCCACCCAGCAGTTATGGGATTTGTTTTTATTGTGATTGCACCCCTTCTACCATCTCATTGTGGCTTCTCCTTTGTCTTTGGATGTGGGGGATTTTTTTGGTGAGTTCCAGTGTCTTCCTGTTGATAGTTGTTCAGCAGTTAGCTGTGATTCCGGTGCTCTCGCAAGAGGGAGTGAGTGCACATCCTTCTACTCTGCCATCTTGAACCAATCCCAATTCCCCCTTTTTTATAAATAAATTTATTTATTTTATTTATTATTTCTGGCTGCATTGGGTCTTTGTTGCTGCTCACAGGCTTTCTCTAGTTACAGCGAGTGAGGGCTACTCTTCGTTGCGGTGGGCAGGCCTCTCATTGGGTGGCTTCTCTTGTGGCGGAGCATGGGCTCTAGGCATGCAGGCTTTGGTAATTGTAGTACGTGGGCTCAGTAGTGGTGGCTCACGGGCTCCAGAGTGCAGGCTCAGCAGCTGTGGCACAGGGGCCCAGCTGCTCCACAGCACGTGGGATCTTCCCGGACCAGGGCTCAAACCCATGTCCGCTGCGTTGGCAGGCAGGTTCTCAACCACTGCACCACCAGGGAAGCCCCCAATTCCCTCTTAAATAGAGAACCACAGAGGGAAACATCACTCCTTTGGCTGGTGTGAACAAAGAACTTGTTCTTTGGCTGCTGTCTTTCGGACTACTTGTATGTCTGACTACTACTGCTGTGAGATTGGAGGGGACAGCCATGAAAATACAGAGACATGGAAAGAACCTGAATGCTTGCTGACATCATTGAGTTGCTCTTTGTGGTTCTCTGGGTTGTACCCTACCTGGAATTCTGAGTACATGAAATAATGGACTTTTTCCAATATTTAAGCCATTTGGTTGCATTTTCTATTACTTGCAGCAGGTATCATCCTTAATGATACAGGGGATACAGTGGATGCTCAGTGGGTATAGAGGTGCCTCTGGCTTGCTGGAGGCTTTCCAGTAAAAGGGCCTGTGGGCAGGTAACATCATGTCCCTTAGTTACTTTGTAGGGCTGGGCCTCCAGTTTTACCTTCTGACCTGCTCGGGGATGCAGCTGAGGCAGCAGGTGGGGTCCTCAGTATGTCTAGCTGGGAAAGGATGGAGAATGACCCATAGCAAACAGTAAACAGTGAATTTCTCTTTTGGGCTTTCAACTTACAGTGAAATGGGAAAGTTTACTTACTGACTTCTTTATTTTTAATCAGTTTATGTTCTACTCTTACTTTTCTTAAATAATATATTTTGAGGACCCCCACAACCAAAGAAATACTGTATTACAGTAATAGAGATAGAAATCAACATGTAGGAAAGAGCAAAAAGAGTGTTCCATTATCCCAGAAACAACACAATCAAATTGTTTTCTTTGTCCATGTTTCCTAGAAATTCTTGTTCATATTCATGCAAAAATGTACAGAAGGGTAATCATAACTCAGGCATCATTAATTTTTTATTGAGGTATGACATATCCGTGCTGTGAAGTGCCCATAACTGTATAGCTTGATGATTTTTCATGTGTTCACTTTTGTAACCACACCCCAGTTCAAGATATAAAACAGTTGACTGGGTAGCATTTTTTAGTTTGCTTTTTAAATTTAATGTCATATCAGAATCATGCTACCCTGCTGTTTATCCTAAGAATGTTTTTAGTATGCTATATGGTCTTCATACTGCTGACTATTAAAGGCTTTAAAAATTCAATCAGCTGGCTGTATCACAGATACCTGAGCCAACTCACATCACTGGACATTAAGATTGTTTAAAATTCTTCCAGATCACAAATAGTGCTTCAATAATCTGTACAGTAGAGGTCAGAAATTGGCAGCCTGTAGACTGGATTCTGCCCACATACCCATTTGATTAGGCTTGTTTGGTGTTGGCACACCAGTATTTTTAAGAATATTTGAGTTTTGTTGCAAACTTTTACAACTTGAGAGTGCTCACATGGAAATCTGGATTTCTTGCTTCCTTGATAAGGCAGAAGGTCTGGCTGCATGGGCCACATTCCCAGCAGAGGCCATCGTGTGGAGATGGGAAGGGGCTGCCTTCCTTGGAAGGGGTTTTGCCACAGTCCCTGTGACTCCCAGTGTTTCCTTCTATCAGGCCTGTTTGCTAATTAATAGCATCTGCCTGAGTCCAGTAGGCACTTGACTTTGCTATCCCTGGCATATGGCTTCCTTCTTCCTGATACTTATAATGATGTCATTTATACATGAGGTTGCTGATAATCCTGAGGAAATCATAAATACAAGTATGTTCAGAAGAGCATAGTGAAAAAGAGCATGGCTGTTGTGTCCAAGGTACCCTAGTGTAATCGCTGTTCGTGACTTTGGCCCAGTCATGTCCTCTGTGGGCCTCAATTTTCTCAAGCTTCAAGTAAGAACAATGATACTTCCGGGAGGAATTGTAAAGGCCTAGTAGTGCTTGGAACACAGTAGGAAATCAGTAAATGGTGGATAAGTAAAGAAAACTATTGAAAATTATTCTTTACGGTTAATTTATCCAATTCTAGTTCTTGAATAGCAAAATTTATTTTCATAAAAATAAGATTTAATTTCCTCTGAATTTGCTGTTCATTCAAAGGTCTCCAGAGACATCTATAAAGTTTTAATAACAGCAACAATAATAATGATAAGTGGATAGGATTTAATAATGTGTCTGAGTGTCTAAAGAGTGACCTTAATATTATGATTTACTTGAGACGGTAAATTAAAAACATGCTGCATTGCTCCATCATACTTAAGAGGTTAAAATGGGAATGAGTTGATCCTTAACATTGTTGTTCGAGCTGATGTTTCTTTAGGAAGATCACGGTTACCACTTACTAGCTACAGGCTCTTTCAGTTGATTTTAACAGATCCAGAGATTCTTTAGGGAGAATCTCTAGTAGTACACAGAGGCTTGCCTCCAGAATTTTGAGAGCATAAACTATTGACCTTAGTAGAAGAAACATTTCCTAGAAAATAATTTGTCTTTCTCTTAGGTCCCACCACCTACTAGAAACCTAAGAGTCATTTTTATCTTTTTGTCCTCCTCTGTATCCAGTCCACGCATAAGTCTGTCAATTCTCCTTCCCAACAGTCTCTCAGTTCAATTTACCTCCCTCCATCTAGACTGACACCACACTCACCTAAGGCAAAATGCATTCTCCAGCCAGGGGGATCTTTTAAATATTCAATTCACATCACATCACCCTACTTCTTAAAATTCTTCCATGACTTCCAGTTCACTTCAGATAAATTCCAAACTCCTTATCACATCACACGAGGCTCTGAACGATCCGTCCCCAACTTTCTCTCCAACTTCATCTCATGCGACTCTCCCCACCTTGCTCATGATATTCCAGTAACACTGATCACCTTTCACACCAAGTTCTTCCCCAGCTCAGAGGCTTTGCACATGCTTTATCCCTGCCTGGAATCCTGGCCCCTACCCCATGTTCTCTGTCTTTCTTTGTAAAATTGGCTTCTTCAGGTCTCCAGTTAAAATTTACGTTTACATCCTATCTAAGGAGGCCCTCCATTATCCTTTTCTGCAATATCTTATGCCTTCATACCCCTCACACACTTCGTGGTGGTTTTGTTTCCCTGTTGGTAGTCTGTCTTCTTGTACTCATGCAAGTTTCACAAGAACTGTGGCCACACCTCTCATTTATGTTATATCCCCTGCTGCTAGCACATTGCTGGGCATATAGCAGTCATTGCTAAGTTTTAACTGAATGAAAGAAAGAAAGGATGCATGTAACTGCTATGAGAACTCAGGTGAGTCTCAGGAAGGTTTTTCTGGAATGTGTTGGCTAGAAAGGGCATTAACCTTGCCACCGTACCAGCATGCAGCGTCTGTTTAGTATTGCTCACAGCGGGAAAGAGGTTTAAAGG
>NW_006799037.1:2207259-2215585 GCF_000442215.2 Lipotes vexillifer | reverse complement strand
GGAAAGAGTTTTAAAGGATCTAGAAAAATTGAGAGCCAAAGACCAAGATACTGTCAGCTTATCTCTAGCACTGTCCAGGGGAGGTCCTGGGTTCCAGACCAATTATCACTTACATTTTTCTCTGAAAATTAATGGCATAGCACTTGGTTTATCAATCAGTGTCTCATAAGTTTGGTTGGCATGAATTAGAGCTCTTGAACCTGATCAATTCTGCGAGAGCTGACAAATTTAACCAGCTGAGTGTCTGATGCACCTTGGTCTCTCACTGACCCTCAGTCCATTGTTTGACTCTGACCCAGCTCTCACTCTGCTCTCACTCAGGATACTCAGCTGGTCCTGCCTACTTTCTCTCCACTTTCTGAACTTGGCCCTTCCTCTCTCTCAGCTTAATGTCCCATCTCCCTTTTTCTCATTCTGTCCCTTGACGTAGTAAACTCAATGCACAGATTTCAAACTTAAGAACCATTAAGGGTACATCTTCGTGTCAGTAAGCTGAAATTAATTTATTTCAGGTTTGATGACATTGCGGACAACCTTATGTCAGCGTAGCTGGCAGCTCCTACTGATGAAGTGTGATATTACAGTCCAACTCTTTTAGATATTATAGGTGTCCAGGTGAAAAAATAAGAAGAAAGCAAAATTCTGGGGGCTTTGAAGTGGGACTGGAGGACTGCTCAGATGTAGGAGAATACTGGGTTCTGGCGGAGAGAAGTAAGGTAGAATTAATAAAATGAGAAGATCTGCAAAAGAAAAGTAAATTCCTAAATGTGGGGAGTATCCCTCTTAGAGTCAGAGCCAGCTAGTTTCCCTCCGTTATTCTGGTAAAAATGGAGGAAATTACTCTTCTTTGTCTCCATTTTCAGCTCCCTGGTCTGGGTTTATTATTATTATTGATGAATAATTATATTATTTCAAGGTCACAGTAATTTTCTCCTGAGAGATTTTGCTATGATTTGCTAGCTTGTAGCTCATGAGAATGAGTGTGCTCAGGATCCCAGACCACACCAGTCTGTCTGGCTCTGATTGTTTCTGGATACTTCCCAATCCAGGCCTGCACCCAAGTGTAGTCTTAGGGAAAGTTGTGAAGTTGAGCAAGTTTGTTATCTACGAACTGATTCTATCTCGTCTGCATCACACACACCTCTCAGAGCCTCCACCACTTCCTCTTCTCTTAGGCCCTTTGCTCCCATGTTTATAAAAGGAACAAAATCGAAATAGTTAATTAATAATAATGATGGTATTGGCTAGGATTCAGCCAATAAAAGAAACTACAAAGACATGGGTTCAAATCTCAGCTTCATCGCTTACTACCTGTGTATCTCTGAGCTTCAGTCTCCCCTTAACAATATTAAAATCACAAGATCCTTGTGAGGATTCACTAAAAGTATGCGGAGTGCCTTGCATATTGTTTGCACTCAGTAAACTTTCCTTTTCCCCCTTCTCAAGTATATTAACATGTTTAAAATCATCTGCAGAGGTAAGGATTAAAACCAAGGAATGCAGCTTTCATGGTGTAATTTCAAGCAGTGGGTGGAATAGATATTTTTGGATTGTGGCTCCTCCATGTGTTCCTGACATTATAATATAGAGGTGACTTCCTACTCTATCTACGCATAATGGTATTTTGACTTTGTCATTATGATTTCAGTATGATGAGCATTACTGGTGCTTGGCTCTGGACTACATAATTGGTCCTGTTCAAAGGCACAGTGGGAAGGAGATTCTTTGATTAAGTTTTGTTCCGTTTTATTAAATATTTCTTGAATCCATTCCTTCTTCTCCAGCGCCATCACCACTGCCATGGTTCAGGAATTCATCATTTTCGACATGCATCACTGCATCCCCTCCTAATGGGTTTTCCTGCTGCTGGGCTCTTCCTCTACACAGCAGGCAAGAGTGATTTTTCGAAAACATGCATATGATCCTGTCAACCCTTTACTTAAAAGCCTTCAGTGGCAGTATTCTCAGCCTCTGGTGTCATAACACACTGGTTTGTCACGTCAGTTGTAAGGCAGACTCATCCATCTATCTAACAAATATTTATTGAGCATCTACTAAATGTCAGTTACTGTTGTAGGTATTTGGGGAGTACATCAATAAACAAAACAGACAAAAATCTCTGCATGTTGTCAGAAACTTGTTAGTAATAAGAGTTAAAGTCCTGAAGATTGTGAATGATTTATCTGTTTGAATATTATAGTGGATACATGTTTATTTCTACAATAACTTTATGCTAAATCACTTGGGCAGTGAGGTACTCCTTGATGGGGAGTGGAAGGGGGGATTTGTAGCTAGTAGTTGGGGAATCGTGTGTAAATCTGGGTATGCCTTTGGCATTGTGCATCTGAACAGTGTCATCATTTGTCTACAGAAAAAGAATGTTAAGCATTCTACTTGTCTACAAGATAGGGTACACATTTTTTAGCCTTCATCATTTGGCCTCCACTTACTCCATCAAGCTCATTCTCTGCCACTCCCTGCCTTTCACAGTACACGATCTGGTCCTTACCTTTAAAACTGATTTAACTTCCCACCATTAGAAGCATTTGAGTCATAGATAACTGAAATATATAAATACTTTTCTTATAAGGCCAGAGGTCATATCCTTGTGGGAGAAGGAACCAAGTCCATATTGTAAACTGAAAATGAAGAGCCAAAGGGAATATGGTGGGACCATCAGATTCCTGCTAATAGATAACATTTATAGTATTTTAGAAAAGTAAATTTCCTAGCATTTGATAAAAATAGACACAGTCATGATAATAAATCTGAAAACATTTACTGGTACATTATTAGTCAATCAAAAGTACAGCAAACACATTGGAAGATGGGATAGTTTTGGAGGCTAAGAAAGAAGTTGTGGAGGGATTAGTCTCATCTTGTCCACGGGTGAGGGGGGAATGGACAAAAATGAACTGGAGAAGAAGATTTTTGCTATCATAGGAAAACTCTCAAGTGATGCAAATAGGAACCAAGGTCTGGTAGATTCCTGCGGCCATCAGAATTGCTCCCCGTTACAAAGTGGGCTTCCAGTCAATTCACATTGTTTACAGCCTCAACTCTGAGCCACATGCCCAGAACAAAGATTTTCTGCTAATTCATTTTTCTTTCTTTCTTTCTTTCTTCCTTCCTTCCTTTCTTTCTTTCTTTTCTTTTCTCTTTCTTTCTTTCTTTCTTTCTTTCTTTCTTTCTTTTTCTTTTTTCTTCCTTTCTTTTTCTTTCTTTCCTTCCTTTCTCTCTCTCTCTCTCTCTCTCTCTCTCTCTCTTTCTCCCTCCCTCCCTCTCTCCCTCCCTTCCTTCCTTCCTTCCTTTCTTTCTTTGCACTGCATGGCTTGCAGGATCTTGGCTCCCCAGTCAGAGATTGAACCCGGGCCCCCCTGCAGTGGAGTCCTAACCACAGGATGACCAGGGAATTCCCCTAATTCTTTCAACTTCAGATGTTGGGACATGCCTTCCATTTTTGATGTCAAAAGTGATGGTTGACACAACTTGTGGCAGCTTGGAGCAGGAGAAAGTAAGGAATCAAAGAAGTTGCTCTTGTTTAGGTTTTTATAGAAAGGTGTGAAAGGGAAAACTTTAAGCATAGATATGGCTGGCTGGAAAAGATCTGGCTAGGAGTCCACAGATGGTGTTGAATGGAGATGCCCTTACATTGTTTTTTCAGGACACTCAGTATGGCTGGCTAGTGATTCATTAGGGCACAGTCCACTAAGAGGTGTGGGAGAATTGAACAACATCAAAGACACCCCTAGGATGTATTTCAGTGTCTTGAAGCAGGAAACAAAAGTAGGGACTCAAAGCCATGAGTCATTCAGGGGAGCGTAAAGAGGAAGAGTATAGCAAGCAGGCGAAGGGGTCCAAAGCCTGTGGTTCTACAGCTGTTGGGGTAACCTTAGGGGATTATGCCACAGGGCTCTCAGGGACAGGGCATGTTAGACAGCTGTGCCCCTTGCCACCCATTTCTGCCCCCATTAACAGGGCTTGGCAATTCTCTTCTCAAAAGGACCACTGTTCAGTTATTTTGGTCCTTGCAGCCGAGGCTTCAGTGCCTGGCCTCTCTCCAACACTGTGTGAAATGCAGTGAGGGGCTGTGCTGAGGTGACCCACACTTTGTAATTAACCCTCCTCATTAGCAACTCGCCTGCTTCCGATGGGGCAGGGCACACATGTTTGTGGTTATGTAACTGCCAACCAGGGCTGGGCCAGCCGTTTGTTGGCATCCTAATTGTCTCCAATCACAAGGAAATGGATTGCAGTGAGAAAAGTAACGAGAAGTGGAGCACCCTGGCTGCCAGCCAAGGACTCCAAACTGTCAGCTGCAAAGCCCAGGAATCTGGCATCAAAGCAGGACATTAGAAGTTGGGCTGGGGCCAGTGGAGCCAGAAGCCATGTGCCAACTTGCTGAAGGAGGGTTGGGGTGGGGGGCGAGCTGGGGCAGGGGAGTAGTGGGACCTGGGGAAAGAGAACACTTGAGTGCAGGAGAGGGAAGGAGAGATTCGAGCACTTTCCCTTGTGACCTGTCCTTCCTCTCTGATCCCCAGCAGCCTCCAATGCCGCCTTCGCGGTGATCTTGAGAGCACAGGGAAGTGAAGAGAGGGCAGGGCAGGGGACACAGAGGAGGAGCGTAGATAAAAGAAGTCTGCGTGGATTTAAATGATGAAGAAGACAGAAGATCTCAATGAGCTGTTACTTTCCACCCTACCTTGAGTTTGCTTTTGCTGCTGCCGCTGTGGAAGAAGGGCTGTTGATGGTCTTGACCCCATCACTGGGCTGTGGCTGCCTCCGCTGCTGCTGCTGGTGTAGTTATTTCAATTATGGGGATTCCAATGATGAGTGAGTACAGGCACGGAAACCTTAGAGCTTTAAGTCAAGATTACCTTCTATGAGTGAAATTAAGAAGAATAAATACGTCATGGAATGAGACCTACACTCTCTAGAAATGTCCCGAGAGTTCATAAAGTGGGCATTTTACTAAATGCCTAGTAAAAGGCAGTCAGTAAAGAGGAGTTTCAGAGTACCAAGTCTCTCAAGCCTCAGTCAAGCTGGAGAATCTCACATCCTTATGTGCATTAGTTTGACTGCAGCTGAAACCTAATGGCAGCTGGATCTTGCTAATAGGGAAAGCGGGTGTGCAATGAGCTTGCAGCGGGGAGCCCCTTATGACCAGATTTGTCACTGAGTGCCCAGCATCGTCAGAGGAAGAGGGTCCCAAAACCAGGCAGATAGAGTATTCTTGCCCTAGGGAAATCCTGTTGGAGGCTGGAATGTTTCACAGATGCTCACAGTGGTTGGGTGGAAAGTTCTTCAGAACTCTACCATTTCTGTTGATGTGCTGACTTATGAATTCATTCCATAAATATTTATTGAGCACCAACTGTATGGCATACACTTTGCTAGTCCCTGGGAATAAAGAAGTGAAGAAAACAGACACAGCCCCTTCCATCATTGACCATTCAGTTGAGCAGAAAATCAGAGAGTTGTTCAAGAAAGTCCTGAGGAACTGTGTAGCACAGGGAACTCTTCTCAACACTCTGTAATGACCGATAGGGAAAGGAATCTAAAAAAAGAGGGGATACATGTATATGTATAACTGACTCACTTTGCTGTACGCCTGAAACTAACACAACATTGTAACTCAACTGTATTCTAATAAAAATTAATTTAAAAAGAAAAAAAAGTAAAGTCCTGAGGAGAAAGCGAGCATGGTGTGTAAACGCAAGAGCTCAGCAGTTGCCGTAGGAACTATGTAAATTGGATAAGGTGATGTGGGAGTACTGGATACCCCATGGATGTCCACTACAGCAGTCAGTGCCCCCCAAGCAACCTCTGGACTTCTAAAGCAGGTTTCCAAGGTACCCTAATTCTGGAACAGAAATACTAGTGTTAGGTCACTGGGAAATGCTGTCATATTTGTCAAGTAATTGATTAATGAGTCATATATATATGGCTTATGGCTTAGAGCAGTGGCTGATATATAATAATGCTACCTAAGTGTTAGTGATTATCATTATGATAATGATGGTGATGATGATTATCCACCCCCTTTGGGTATAGGGGCATAATTCAGTTGGAAGGGGATATACAACAGGTGTTAATATAGTGTTAACCAGATTGTGGTCTGGGTGCAGGAATTATCATAATGGTGAGACTATTCATTATCTCAGTCATCATTCATTCATTCAAAACCTATATATTGAGCACCTACTATGTTCCAGGCTCTGCACTGAACATGAGGGCTATAAATAAAGACTAATCATTGTCTGGGTTTGAAGGTGAGGTGGAGAAATGAGCAGATTAAAAGACAGATACAGAAGTTTGTGATGTGTTTTTATATTAGGGGAAGCATACGAGCTGTGGGAATATAGAGGAGAGGCAACAAATTCAGCCTGGTGGGTAGGAAGTGGGGTGAGCAGGTCGCAGAATACTTCCCAGAGAAGTGGAGCTGATTCTTAAAGGACCAGTAAGGATTCTTCCAGGTGATGAGGATGCGGGGAGGGTGTCATCCCAGACAGGGGTACTGGCACAGACAAGAGTACAACAGTACTAGGGAGCATGGACCTCTAGGGAATTTCCAGATGGGTGAGACGTGTAATATAGGGTACACATGGTGAGTGGTCAGCTGTGACCCCCCCCGTAGCTGTCCCCCCCCCCAGGAAGAGGGCAGGGAGAGTACAAAGGAATTTGATAATGAAGTTTGTATTTTACCCTAAATGTAGTGGGCAGTCATTCAAAGGGCTTTAAGCAGGGCAGTAGCAAGATCAGATTTGTGTTCTAGACAGACCCTTTTGGCAGCAGTGTGGAGAATAATTTAGAGGGAGGAAAAATGAAGACAGGAGCCCCTGGGGAAGATAAGGTTTTCTTCCACGAAACCCTGAAATTGCATCTAAAGTAATATGGTTGCTGCCGGCCAGATGCACATCTAACTGCTCTGTTCTGAGAAATGGTGGTGATCTCTGGGGTGCAGGGTGCTGGAAGGTCTGAAGTTGGCTTCATGGAAAGCAAAGAGCCTTGCACAAGTACCAGGGGAACTGTCATTTGGAGAGAGAAATCTGTTTACTTGAGCAGGCTGTGTGTATGAAGGTGGGCTGATGGTGACCTGAGCCATTCTGAAAGTGGTGGCCCCTAGGGGTAAAGCTAGGATCAAGAAGAGATGAAAAAAAGGAAGACTGGGGGTTGCTATAAGGACACACTTTTAACTCTTCAGCATAAGATGGAGATTTTGAAAAGTAGTGGCTTCTCCATTGTCAAAGGTATGAAGGTAGAGGCTTGATGACAATTTGGCAGAGATGCTATAGGAGGACAAAACCAATGAATGAAGAATTAGATTGGAAAAGTGACAAACAGAAGACCATGGAGCAGAACATTATATAAATTCTCTGCGGTATCATCTAAGTAAACAGACCATTACAACACGTGGGGGAAGTTCAAGGTGTTTGGGGAGCACACTGGAGGGGTGTGTCATCCAAACTTCAGAAAGGCTGGGAAGACCACCCAGAGGAAGTGATATTTAAGCAGAAACTTAAAGGATGAGTAGGAGTTAACCAGGGAAAGGGGGTTGGGATTGAGGGATACAGACCACTCCACTTTGTAATTCTCACAAAGAATTATCTGGCTTAAAATGTCACTAATCACAAGGTTAATACGCCTCAATCTAGAGTCAATTCCTGTCTTGTGAGAGCTAGCATCTCTTTTGATACCATAAGATATTTAAATGAGTCTTTGCTTCCTCATTTAAAATATGTTCTGTATTCATCAAACATAACAATTTTTTTTGACAGGATCTAAGACATAGTAGTATGGAAAAGAGAGTAGGGCCATTCTTTGCAATGCTGAGTTCTTTGTAGTCCTGTAAGCCCTGGGAAGGCAGCAGTGCAAGTGTGGATGATGCAGTGAAATGGAGCCGTGACCGAGGATCCACACAAACCCTGCTTCTTCCACCTCTTGGCACCTTCTTGGGGATGATGCTACTCAGTCGCAAGTCATTGCAAAGCTCCTCTCACTGTCCCCTGTGATACCTCCAGCTCTTCAGCTGTCAGGACTCTGAAAGGTATAGGCTGAGCCTGTGCTGTTTGGGGGAAAAAGATGGAGGTGGAGAAACAGACTTATGGGAGGCATTAAAAACCTCTGGGTAGGGCTTCCCTGGTGGCGCAGTGGTTGAGAGTCTGCCTGCTGATGCAGGGGACACGGGTTCGTGCCCCGGTCCGGGAAGATCCCACATGCCGTGGAGCGGCTGAGCCCGTGAGCCATGGCCGCTGAGCCTGCTCGTCCGGAGCCTGTGCTCCGCAATGGGAGAGGCCATAACAGTGAGAGGCCCGCGTACCGCAAA
>NW_006799037.1:2187692-2207097 GCF_000442215.2 Lipotes vexillifer | reverse complement strand
CAAAAAAAAAAAAAAAAAAGAAAAAAAAAAAACCTCTGGGTATTTTGGGGGAAAAAAATTGAATTTTGACCTCGTTTCCACAGCCCAATTCCAAGAATAGTCTTACAACTTTGGACTCTCTCCCTTGGGTAATATAAATGTTCAGTTAAATGCTGAGAGAACTGAAGTTCAGTTTTATGATTAACTAACTATCTGTCATAATCTTTTATATTGCTCACTTGCAGATTTTATGGTCACGTCCAACATCATCTTCTCTGTGGTTGTTTGAAAACGTATCCGGCTTTAACATGCTGGAGAGACAGCATGATATAAAAAGAATAGCATGGAATTTAGAGATAGATTATGAATCCCACATCTGCATAATTAGCTGTGTGACCTGGGTCACTTAATAATATCTCTGAGTGTGTTTCATCATTTGGGATTTAAGGGTAACATCTGTCTCATAGGAAGTGTCTGGTATAGCACCTGACACACAAGAGGTGTTCAGTAGACCAGCGGTCCCCAACCTTTTTGGCACCAGGGACTGGTTTTGTGGAAGACAATTTTTCCACAGATGGGGGTGGGGGCATGGTCCAGGCAGTAATGCGAGCGATGGGGAGCGGTGGGGAGCGGCTCACTCACCTGCCACTCACCTCCTGCCGTGCGGCCTGGTTCCCAACAGGCCGCGAATGAGTATTGTTCCCCGGCCCAAGGGCTGGGGACCTCTGCAGTAGCCATTTCCCTTTTCTTAATGCATGGCCCTTCCTTCTCTTTTCTATGCTGCTATGTCTTGGGCCCTGTGAAAAACTGTTACATTTGATAGATACAAATAATATTTAAAATAAGGAAGAAAAACCCTCAGTCACATGGCTTATAGTATCCAGAGGTGTGTTATGTCTTACAAGACAGGAATTCCAAGTTGACTTCAGATAGAATATACTGTTTGTCAGTTTTCAACACCCATTTCCTTTAAAAGGTTTGCATAAGAATGAAGGAATGGAAAACATGTTTAAACAATCATATCCTTGACCAACACTGAAAATTGTCAGTGGTGCAAACTTCTCATTTTGAACAATTTTGATTAAAAAAGTCATGGTCTAGGTTCTTTTTTTTTTTCCATGCATAATTTAGAGCTACCTCAATAAAATGTTGTAGATTCTTTGAGCTGGAAGAAATCTTAATGATGATCTGTAATAAATGCAAGTGACAGTGCCATGGGCTGTTACCCGGGATGTTAATTGCCCCATAAACTGATCTAATAAGGAAACTCAGACTCAGTAAATAGGAGTGGCTTGCTCAAGGTGTGGTGACAGGGTTAGTGACAGGGACATTGTCTCAGTCTGCTCAAGCCTCATGGCCCAGATGGCACTTGGGCGTCACCTGCCTCTTGACCAGTTGGCAGCAGCAGGGCATGCATGAAGACTGGCTTCTCTGGCTTCTGACCTTTCCCCTCTGCCCTTCTGTTGTGGCCTGGATTCATCTGCCCACTGCAGCTAGAGTGACGGATTGTGAGTTGACCATGTTTACCGATCAACCATATTTATCTCTTCAACTACTGGAAAAGGGTCTGGCAGAGACTGAAAATCAAAGCAAAGGAATATCCTGGTGGGGCTCATGCATGGAGGGAGCTGGGTCAGTCCAGGTAACACAGTATGGGGTGGGGGTGGGTGGGGGGGTGTATAACTCAGAACCGTAGACGGTCTCTTGAAACAGACTCAGCTGGGAGGTAATTGAGAGTCTGTACAGCAGCCGCTGAGACTTGTCACTCAACAGCACCACAGTTACCTTGACAAAGCATTGCTGATTGGAAATTAAAATGCATGGGATTGCATGGGGAGTGTTTTCAGGAAGAAATAGAATCGACTTAGGGACACCATTCAGTCTCTTACAGCCTAACGCCAGATGCAAGGATTTTTCAAGGAAACTTCAAGGCTCTCTTCTGTTCTGGAGCAGAAGGTTTTAGGGCTTAGGTTGGTTAGAGTAAAGCTATTTTAGGAGACACTGCCAAAGCCTGAGCAGCGAGATGTCAGAGAGCTGTGTCAGAATTGATGCAGATCCAGCCCTGGGACCAGTCTGGACAAGCAGCCCTTGGACTCTATCTGCATCTGCTTGCCAGACCTACTGGTGGAGGCGGACTCCTATTGTCCCAGATCAAACATCTGCAGTGCTTTGGGGCCAGGAGACTTGTGTCCAGTGAGTCACCACTTTTTTCTGACTTGCTATGTTGGGTTAGATCAGTGATTCCCAACCACATGGGCAGACATGAGACCTGAGCTCCTTGGGCCCCCTATCTCCTGGGCAGGAGGTTCAGCCAGATTCTCTTTTCTTGAACTCACATTTCTTCCATTAAAAAAGTATATATATGGAAATATAGTTTATGTCTAATGTGCTGTGAAGGCATATGTGCTATTAATCAGTATATATTATATAATATGGATTATATGTCAGATTTCCTCCATTAAATTGTATATATATGTATGTGTGTATATGTATATATAGAGGAATATTAGACAGTATAATGGCCCCCAAAGATGATCACTTCCTAATCCCTGGAATCTGTGAACATGTAACCTTACATGGCAAAAGGGACTTTGTAGATGTTTAATTTAAGGATCTTAAGGTAGGGAGATGATCTTGGACTATCCAGGTAGGTCCAATGTAATGATAAAGTCCTTACAAGAGGGATGCAGGAGGAGTCAGAGTCAGGAAAAGGAGATGTGGTGATGGAGCCGGAGGGTGGAGTGATGTGCTTTGAAGATGGAGAAAGAGACCATGCGTCAGGAATGTAGGTGTCCTCTAGAAGCTGGAAGGGGCAAAGAAACGGATTCTCCTCTAAAGTCCCCAGAAGGAAAACAGTGATGTCACCACCTCAGTGGTAACCTTCTGACCTTCATAACTGTAGAAAATAAATTTTTATTGTTTTAAGCATTGTTTGTGGCAATTTATTACAGCAGCAATAGGAAACTAATACTCCATATATATATGTATACATACACAGTATACACATATCTTCTAAGTTATAAAATTCAAGGATTAGAAAATTTATACATGTTTGTATATATTATATAAAGTGAAAATAGCAATAACTTACACTTAGAGTACTGATTATGACTCAAGATCGTGGTCTCTGGAGCCAGCTCTGCCATGTTCTACCGTCGTGACTTGGGTAAGTCACTGAACTTCACTTTCCTCATCTCTAAACTGGGGATATGATCCCACCTCATACAGTTAAAGTGAGGGTTAAATGAGGTAATACATATATACATGAGTACCTGGCACATAGTAAGCACCATATTAGATAATGTTATTATCCTGATTTGTCAGATGAAGAAACTGAGGTTGAGTTTCCCATGGCCATGCAGCTCTGAAGTGGCACAGCTGGGGTGAGGTCCTAGCCAATCCAGCTGCAGTAGGTTTCCACACCATACTCTCATCCATAGAGGGAAAGTGTGTATCATGGACTGAATGTTTGTGTTCCCTCAAAAATTCATATGTTGGAGCCCCAATCCTTAGCATAGCTGTATTTGGAGATGGACCTTCAAGGTTAATTAAAGTTAAAATGTGGTAATAAGGGTGGGCCCCTAATCAGATAGGATTAGTGTCCTCAGAGCTCCATCCTTCTGCCTGTTTCACCCCTCACTCTGCTGGGGGCACGCAATGAGGAAAAGACCATGTGAGAACATAGCAAGAAGGCAGCCACCTACCTGCCAGGAAGAGAACCCTCACCAGAAACCACATTTACTGGCACCTGGATCTTGGACTTCCAGCTTCTAGAACTGTGAGAAATAAATCTCTGTTGTTTAAGCTACTCAGTCTGTGGTGTTTTGTTATAGCAGCCTGAGCAAAACGACTAATATATTCTCCTTCCCCAGACCCCAATTCCCATTCCACAACCATACGACCTGTTAACTATTTGGTATATACCCGTCCAGACAGGCAGACAAACAGACACATACACACAAACACAATTCATAATACTTTTAAAAATAAAATGCCATCATAAAATATATATGGTTCTGGGCTTCCCTGGTGGCGCAGTGGTTGAGAGTCCGCCTGCTGATGCAGGGGACACGGGTTCATGCCCTGGTCCGGGAAGATCCCACATGCCATGGAGCAGCTAGGCCCGTGAGCCATGGCCGCTGGGCCTGCGCGTCCGGAGCCTGTGCTTCGCAACGGAAGAGGCCACAACAGTGAGAGGCCTGCGTAATGCACACACACAATAAAAAAATATGGTTTTGTAACTTGCTACTCATGTAATATATCATGAACAATGTTTTTGTTAAATTTATTTTAATTATAGAATAATACATAGATTCATTCTTTTCAAAAAGTTTGAACATTATAGGTAAAGCTAAAGTCTCCTTTGACCACCACTTTTAATCCTGATCTTCTCTATGGCTTGAGATAACCACTGTGTCAGTTAGTGTGTATCTTTCCAGATTTTAAATACATTTGCACATGTGTACATGTACCCATGGTAAATGTGTAGTGTTGTTTGCTGTTTGTGTCCACGTGCTTAAACAATTTGTGTCATATTGCAAGGACTGTTCTGAAACTTGGTATTGTATTTCTGAGATCTAGCTACATTCATGAACATAGATTTGGTTTATCCCTTTTAACTGCTGAATTGCATTCTGTCACATGAGTGTATTGCATATTTATCCATTCCATTACTGGTGGACATTTAGGTCACTTTCAATTTCTTGCTATTATAATGTTTCATTTAGTTTTCTTATCCAGTCTTCTTGCATACATGTGAAACTGGTTCCCTGTGGGTAGAGACCCAGGAAGAGGAAATGCTGGATCGTGGGATTTACACATTTGCAGTTTTTAATAGACTGCCAAGGAGCTATCCAAAGTGACTGTCCTCTTTATATATTTCCCGGTGGTGTATGAGAGTACTCTTTTCTCTACAGTATCATCAACACTTGATTTTGTCAGTGTTTTAATTCTTGCAGATCTGATGAGTGAAAAATAGAATCATCTTATTTTAGTTTGCATTTGGAAAAGTTCATCAATTAGATGATTGAACAACTTTTCAAGCTGACTACTTGAATTTTCTCCTTTATGAATTGCCTGTTCATATTCTTCCCCCAATTTTTATTGCATTTTTACCTTTTTCTTACGATTATGATTTTTAGGAGTCCTTGTGAATATCTTTCTGTCTAAATACATGCAGGTCTACTTTATTTATTTTTTAATGGTGCATAGAATTCAATCATACACATCAGAGGCCAGAAAACACTGAAGTCAAATCTGGCCTTCCATATGTTTTTGTAAATAAAGAGTTTTTTTTTTTTTAAAGACATGGCCATGTCCATTCTTTAACGCATTTTCTGAGTGATTAGTGCTACAACAACAGAGCTGAGTAGTTGTGACATAGGCTATATGGCCCACAAAGGCTAAAATTGTTTATGGCTCTTTATAGGAAAAGTTTGCTCTGATATAGATAAATCAAAATTTGTTTAACCATTCCTCTTTTGATACATATATAGGTTGTTTCCCATTTTTCCACTATTATAAACCATGTGTAATTAATATCATCACACACATATCTTTCTCTGCAGGTGTGAGCATTTTCTTTGACTGGATTCTTGGAAGTGGAATTTCTGGCTTATCAGAAGGCTGCTTTTAGTGAAACTTGCTTATTTGAACTGGTACTATGTCTGAATTGGAGGATATTTTACAGAAGTATTGTTATTTCTTAGGAATAATGATATATTCCCATTATTTAGAATCGGCTAGGTACCAGGCATCGTATTAGGTGCCTTATTTAATTAGGCATACTATCTCATTTAATCCTCCAAGCAACACTGAAATTGGTGTTAATAACTGCCTTTTACATATGAGGAAACTGAGGTTTTGTGACGTTAAGGAGCTTGTCCGAAACCACAGAACTGGTGTGTGGTAGAGTCAGGATTTGAACCCATTTCTCAGACTTCAAAGCTCCCATATTTTCTACTACACAGTGATGTCTCTCAGTGAAGAAAACTAGGTGATGTGCACTATTGACATAATATCACATTACAAGTAGCAATTTTACATATTTGTTCTTTTTTAATTGAATAGGTAACAACATTTGTAATTAATGCAGTAAGTTTCTGTAGACAGATGGGTTAAATTAATTTTATAGACTCAAACACTGTTGGCTTTCTTAAGCAAGCTAAACATTTCCTTTGCAATCTTATTTATGCTTCTATAAATAAAGGCACAGCTGTGACGTGGTGGAATGAATACTGGATTTAGAAATCCAAATTTGGAAAACCCGTGGTTTCTGCCTCCTTCCAAGGCTACTGTGTGACCGTGGGCAAATTTCCTACCCTCTCTGTACCTCAGTTAGTTCACAGTGCTGTGAGAAATCAGTGTAAATAGCTGTGAAGTGCTTGATATAGTGTCTGGCATGTAATGAGGGTACAGTCTGTGATGGTCTTCGTCCCCTGAGGATATTTCCGGAAGGAGGGTTCAATCTGATAAACCCTGGGTACATTTCAGTGAGCTTGTTTCAAGCTCAAGTTCTGCCCTGCTCTGAAGCCCTCAGGCCACACGCTTGGCATAATAGTAACAGAGATGCCAGACACAGTCCATTGCCAAGAATGTGCCTAATTCCTGCAGTACAGAAAGGAGAAGCTGGTTTGTGACCTTGCCTGGCATTTAAATATTGTTATGCCTGGTCCATGCTCTTTGGTGCGCTAAGAAACAATATGAGCAGCTCACATTTATTCAACACTTACTCTGTACCATCGACGGTACCAATTATTGATTTAATTCTCACTGCAGTGCTGGTAGACCAGTACTCCTTCTGTACCTCAGAGGAATAGACTAGATGAGGAAACAGAGGCCTAGACAGAGTACAAAGAGACATGTGCTCAGTAGGTAGAAAAGCTGGGAGTTGAATCCACATCTCTCTGACACTTAGGCCTGAGCATTTAGCCACCATACTATACATTCCCCCTTGAGAGGAGAATCCCTGGCTGGGAATATATATGTGTTTATTTCAGCTGCAGGCTTCAGGTTGGGAGGATGTGCCGCCTGGGGCATGCCGTGCATCAGACTTATATAAGCTAAATGGTCATCTCTTAATATCTGGAGGGTAGGATTGCCTTTCTTGATTGTCTGGTGCCACAAATCAACATGTCTGCCTTGGCTATATTGAGTTTTCTTGCCATCTCAGGGAAGCCTCCCCAAGCGTCAGGAAGCGAGATCTGACGGCCGACAATTTTGCTTTTATCACTGCCTTTCTCCTGTCAGAGAAGGAGTCTCTTCCACCCCAAATTGCTGCCTAGCATCCATGTCTGAACCAGATCAATTTGTCTGTGCCACTCTGTTGGGATTGCCGTCATTTTTATTGGTTTTAGCTGCCTTCTAGACCATCTTGTTGGCAATATAAGCTCCAAATGGCCTGGAACTCGTCGTTTATGGCCTCTGCCAGATTAAATATTTAGAACATAATATACCCAGCTTCAAAAACAATTGTGCAGCCTTCCAGCCAAGCAGTATATTGATTTTAATTTGGGCAGTTGCACACATTTTCAGGTCTTAGGAGGGACCCTGAGGCTTTGGACTGCCAGTGGCTCATGGCCTTTCTCCTTCCCACCCCTGTTTCTCCACTTGGAGCTGGAAGAGCCTAGAGATCACAGGGACAGAGCAAAGGTCTCCTTCCGTGCCCCATGTTTTCCCTTTTGGAACTGAGACCATCCAAGCCTCAGATCTAAAACGGTTATGAAGTTAGAAAGGCAGCAAGGTAACTAGGAATAGTGTGGGCAGAGCTGGGTTCAGATCCCTGCCTTACCTAGAATGGCACATGACCTTGGGTGAGTCATTTAAACCTCTGGATCTCAGGCTTCTCATCAGTAAAATGGGGGCAATGCGGACATTTAACTCACAAAGCAGATGTTAAGCTTAATTATCATGTGCTGGAAGATCCTCCATAAAAACTTAATGAAAAAAGTGGACTAGTCTGCAAAGATATATAATGCATTTTTGTTGAGTTGACTGTAACCATGGCAGAATATTTGAATGCCTAAGAAGGGTTTCTTCTCATCCCAAGGATGTATTGATGCAACAACCACTGCGTGGAGATAATGGGCCTGGTGGCTTTTGCGTTTTGGTAACGATGGCAGCATCCTGCATACAAGGCTGATGGTGCATAGCGTCATCAATTAGCCAATTCCCAGGACTCAGTCATCAATACAAGACCCCAGTGCAGGTTCCACTTGTTCATTCAACATACATTTGCAGACTTCTCACCTTGCAAGGTGCTGCTACATAATTGTGAATAAGTGTTTGCCTTCAAGGAACTCACTGTTTAGGGTGGAAGACAAGCACACATAATGGTAATGACAATGCAGTGCTCTAGTGGCTGTTCTCAAAGAAACATCTGCCAAGGCTGGGGAAGGCCATTCTAGGTCTCCTTATTTTCCATAGTCTCAGAGGGACTCATAGTAGCAGAGCTGCTAGGAACCGAAACTCAAATACACTGGCTTAAACACATTATCAGGTTGTTTTCTGACTTGTAAAAGAAGACTGGAGGTCAGCAGCTAGGGCTGGGGAGCTCCAGGTGTTACCTCAATATGCCAGCAGGAAGAAGAGAAAGGATGAAGGGACAAAAGGTATTTACTGTCAGCTGAGTAAGAAACCATGGCCACTTACCTCTTGTTGAGAGCCCTCTAGTCTGCTAGCTGGGCATTTTGCTGCCCCCTATAGAACAGGAAGGGAGAGTGCTTATTGTATAGAAAACTAGCAATCATTGTAACATACACCTGATAGAATGTTAGCTTCTTCCCACCACCTTGAGTGTTCCTACATCTGTTTAAAAATAAAGATGGGTGAGGGAGTGGTCAGGCTGAACCAATGACAAAGTTTTGTGGTACAAGATGAGATACCACGGTTTTCAGTGGCAGGGTTAATATTGATTTGTTTTCCTGGTGTGATGAGTGGGGACTAAAAGGGTGACAGACAGAGATGAGATGGAGTGGCTGAGCTGATTGAAGGCCGACTCAGAAGGAAGTGGCTTCCTTCTGGTTGGCTTTGGGAATGGAGCACATGGACAGCCCTGTCTACTGCAGAGAAGCCACTTTTCCTGTCTACCACTGAAATGAGGAAATATATAGAGAACACCAGGAGGTAATCAGTATTTGGGGGCCATTTCTTTGGCTAAGATGCCCTGACCTGAATCGGCAACAGCAGTCAAAGGAGTTTTGCTACTTAAGCAAACTGCCTGAGAGGCCCTAAACCACTGGAATGAGTTTGAGCTCTCAGAAATGAGCCTGGAAATTATGCTATCAGCCCCTTACATTCTTAAATTGACCTGTCATGATGGTATGAAGCAATTGTGTCTTTCAGATCAGGATAACCTTCCAGTTAAAAACAGCTTCTAACTCTGGTTGCAGAGAAGTTAAATTAGAATAATGAATAGAGCTTGATAAGTGAAAATCTAACTTTGCCTGCTTGTAGAGAAATAGCTGAATGTCGGCTAAAAATGAACGTGTCAGGGCTTCCCTGGTGGCGCAGTGGTTGAGAGTCCACCTGCCGATGCAGGGGACACGGGTTCGTGCCCCGGTCCAGGAAGATCCCACATGCCGCGGAGCGGCTGGGCCCGTGAGCCATGGCCGCTGAGCCTGCGCGTCCGGAGCCTGTGCTCCGCAGCGGGAGAGGCCGCAACAGTGAGAGGCCCCCCCAAAAATAATAATAATAAAAAAATGAATGTGTCAGTACCTTGGAGAGGCTGACAAGTGATCGATGCTGACAACCTATTCTGTGGAGAGGTACTCAGAGGTATGGGGATACATAGGCTATGGGACTTACTGTAGCACTTATCCTCACCCCCTCCTCCATTCCGCTCACACAAAGCTGTTGACCACACTGCCACTGTAGAAGTGTCCACACGTCCAGCTGCCTGCCCTCCATCCCCGCTGGTGCCCACAGATACCCCAAACTCAACCTGTCCAAAACTGACTATCATCCCTCCCCCTTAACTCTGTTTTCCATCCAAATTAGAACTCTGAGTGACATTCTTGACTCCACCCCATATGCCCAATTCTGATCAATCACAAAATCCTGTTAATTCAAATGCCAGAATTTTCCTCAAGTTCATCTTCTCCTTTCCACTCTTAGTACAATGACCCTGGTTCAGACTCTCTTTCTCTCGTTCTACTATCAATCTTCTAAGGGCTACTCCTACCCTTAAATCTGCCCCCTCTACTCTGTGTGTGATGGTCCCTCTCTCTGTATAAAATTCTTCAGTGGGTCCCTTAGCCCTCCATGATAACATCCAATCTCCTTAAGCATGGCTTATTGCAATAATCTATCACAAAGGTAGTGGAGCATGGCAGTTAAGAGTGTATGCTCCAGAGCAGCCTGTCTTGGTACAAATCCTGGCTCTGTCACTTGCTGTGTGATTTGCAGCAGTTGTTTATACTGCCTGTGACTTGATTTTCTCATCTGTAAAATGGGGATGATCATCTTATCTCATTAGGTTGCTATGAGAATCAAGTGAGTAAATAAAAAAAGTAAAGTAAAAATAAAATAAATGTACGCACACAGAGAATAGTGCAAGCCACACAGTAAGCACTGTATAAGCATTTGCTATTGTGACTCCTTTCACATATGCTATGCCCTACAACACCTTATGGTTTGCCCTTCTTTGTTTTTTAACATCTTTATTGGAGTATAATTGCTTAACATTGTTGTGTTAGTTTCTGCTGTATAACAAAGTGAATCAGCTATACGTATACATATATCCCCACATCCCCTCCCTCTTGCATCTCCCTCCCACCCTCCCTATCCCACCCCTCTAGGTGGTCACAAAGCACTGAGCTGATCTCCCTGTGCTATGCAGTTGCTTCCCACTAGCTAGCTGTTTTACATTTGGTAGTGTATGTATGTCCATGCCACTCACTCACTTCGTCCCAGCTTACCCTTCCCCTCCCCGTGTCCTCAAGTCCATTCTCTATGTCTGCATCTTTATTCCTGTCCTGCCCCTAGCTTCTTCAGAACCTTTTGGGTTTTTTTAGATTCCATATATATGTGTTATCATATGGTATTTGTTTTTCTCTTTCTGACTTGCTTCACTCTGTATGACAGTCTCTAGGTCCATCCACCTCACTACAAATAACTCAATTTCCTTTCTTTTTATGGCTGAGTAATCCATTGTATATATGTGCCACATCTTCTTTATGCATTCAACTGTCGATGGACACTTAGGTTGCTTTCATGTCATGGCTACTGTAAATAGAGCTGCAATGAACATTGTGGTACATGAATCTTTTTGAATTATGGTTTTCTCAGGGTATATGCCCAGTAGTGGGATTGCTGGGTCATATGGTAGTTCTGTTTTTAGTTTTCTAAGGAACCTCCATACTGTTCTCCATAGTGGCTGTATCAATTTACATTCCCACCAACAGTGTAGGAGGGTTCCCTTTCCTCCACACCCTCTCCAGCATTTATTGTTTTGTAGATTTTCTGACGATGGCCATTCTGACCGGTGTGAGACGATATATCATTATAGTTTTGATTTGCATTTCTCTAATGATTAATGATGTTGAGCATTCTTTCATGCGTTTGTTTGCAATCTGTATATCTTCTTTGGAGAAACGTCTATTTAGGTCTTCTGCCCATTTTTCTGTTGGGTTGTTTGTTTTTTTTTGATATTGAGCTGCATGAGCTGCTTGTATATTTTGGAGATTAATCCTTTGTCAGTTGCTTCATTTGCAAATATTTTCTCCCATTCTGAGGGCTGTCTTCTCGTCTTGTTTATGGTTTCCTTTGCTGTGCAAAAGCTTTGAAGTTTCATTAGGTCCCATTTGTTTATTTTTGTTTTTATTTCCATTTCTCTAGGAGGTGGGTCAAAAAGGATCTTGCTGTGATTTATGTCATAGAGTGTACTGCCTATGTTTTCCTCTAAGAGTTTTATGGTGTCTGGCCTTACATGTAGGTCTTAAATCCATTTAGAGTTTATTTTTGTGTATTGTGTTAAGGACTGTTCTAACTTCATTCTTTTATATGTAGCTGTCCAGTTTTCCCAGCAACACTTATTGAGGAGGCTGTCTTTTCTCCATTGTATATTCTTTCCTCCTTTATCAAAGATAAGGTGACCATATGTGCATGGGTTTATCTCTGGGCTTTCTATCCTGTTCCATTTATCTGTATTTCTGTTTTGTGCCAGTACCATACTTTCTTGATTACTGTAGCTTTGTAGTATAATCTGAAGTCAGGGAGCCTGATTCCTCCAGCTCTGTTTTTCTTTCTCAAGATTGCTTTGGCTATTCGGGGTCTTTTGTGTTTTCGTATAAATTGTGAAATTTTTGTTCTAGTTCTGTGAAATATGCCGTTGGTAGCTTGATAGGGATTGCATTGACTCTGTAGATTGCTTTGGGTAGTATAGTCATTTTCACAGTGTTGATTCTTCCAATCTGAGAACATGGTATATCTCTCCATCTGTTTGTATATCTTTAATTTCTTTCATCAGTGTCATATAGTTTTCTGCATACAGGTCTTTTGTCTCGTTAAGAAGGTTTAATCCTAGGTATTTTATTCTTTTCATTGCAGTGGTAAATGGGATTGTTTCCTTAATTTCTCTTTCAGATTTTTCATCGTTAGTGTATAGCAATGCAAGAGATTTATGTGCATTAGTTTTGTATCCTGCTACTTTACCAAATTCATTGATTAGCTCTAGTAGTTTTCTGGAACCATCTTTAGGATGCTCTATGTATAATTTCATGTCATCTGCAAACAGTGACAGTTTTACTTCTTCTTTTCCAATTTGGATTCCTTTTATTTCTTTTTCTTCTCTGATTGCTGTGGCTAAAACTTCCAAAACTATGTTGAATAAGAGTGTTGAGAGTGGGCAACCTTGTCTTGTTCCTGATCTTAGTGGAAATGGTTTCAGTTTTTCACCATTGAGAATGATGTTGGCTATGGGTTTGTCATATATGGCCTTTATTATGTTGAGGTAGATTCCCTCTATGCCCACTTCCTGGAGAGATTTTATCATAACTGGGTGTTTAATGTTGTCGAAAGCTTTTTCTGCATCTATTGAGTTTATCTTATGGTTTTTATCCTTCAGTTTGTTAATATCGTGTATCACATTGATTGATTTGCGTATATTGAAGAGTCCTTGCATTCCTGGGATAAACTCCGCTTGATCATGGTGTGTGATCCTTTTAATCTGCTGTTGGAGTCTGTGTGCTAGTATTTTGTTGAGGATTTTTGCATCTGTGTTCATCAGTGATACTGGCCTATAGTTTTCTTTTTTTGTGACATATTTGTCTGGTTTTGGTCTCAGGGTGATGGTGGCCTCATAGAATGAGTTTGGGAGTGTTCCTCCCTCTGCTATATTTTGGAAGAGTTTGAGAAGGATAGGTGTTAGCTCTTCTCTAAATGTTTGATAGAATTCGCCTGTGAAGCCATCTGGTCCTGGGCTTGTGTTTGTTGGAAGATTTTTAATCACAGTTTCAATTTCAGTGCTTTTGATTGGTCTGTTCATATTTTCTGTTTCTTCCTGGTTCAGTCTTGGAAGATTGTAGTTTTCTAAGAATTTGTCCATTTCTTCCAGGTTGTCCATTTTATTGGCATATAGTTGCTTGTAGTAGTCTCTCATGATTCTTTGTATTTCTGCACTGTCAGTTGTTACTTCTCTTTTTTCATTTCTAATTCTGTTAATTTGAGTCTTCCTTTTTTTTTCTTGATAAGCCTGGCTAATGGTTTATCAATTTTGTTTATCTTCTTAAAGAACCAGCTTTTAGTTTTATTGATCTTTGCCATCATTTCCTTCATTTCTTTTTTCATTTATTTCTGATCTGATCTTTATGATTTCTTTTCTTCTGCTAACTTGGGTTTTTTTGTTGTTGTTGTTGTTCTTCTTTCTCTCATTGATTTAGGTGTAAAGTTAAGTTGTTTATTTGAGATGTTTCTTGTTTCTTGAGGTAGGCTTGTATTGCTATAAACTTCCCTCTTAGAACTGCTTTTGCTGCATCCCATAGGTTTTGGGTCATCATGTTTTCATTGTCTTTTGTTTCTAGTTATTTATTGATTTCCTCTTTGATTTCTTCAGTGACCTCTTTGTTATTTAGTAGTGCAATGTTTAGCCTCTATGTGTTTGTATTTTTTACAGATTTTTTCCTGTAATTGATATCTAGTCTCATAGCTTTGTGGTCATAAAAGATACTTGATACAATTTCAATTTTCTTAAATTTACCAAGGCTTGATTTGTGACCCAAGATATGATCTATCCTGGAGAGTGTTCCATGAGCACTTGAGAAGAAAGTGTATTCTGTTGTTTTTGGATGGAATATTCTATAAATATCAATTAAGTTTATCTGGTCTAATGTATCTTTTATAGCTTGTGTTTCCTTATTTATTTTGATTTTGGATGATCTGTGCATTGGTGAAAGTGGGATGTTAAAGTCCCCTACTATTATTGTGTTACTGCCAATTTCCCCTTTTATTGCTGGTAGCATTTGCCTTATGTATTGAGGTGCTCCTATGTTGAGTGAGTAAATATTTACAATTGTTATATCTTCTTCTTGGATCTATCCCTTGATCATTATGTAGTGTCCTTCTTTGTGTCTTGTAATAGTCTTTATTTTAAAATCTATTTGGTCTGATATGAATATTGCTACTCCAGCTTTCTTGTGATTTCCATTTTCTTGGAATATCTTTTTCCATTCCCCTCACTTTCAGTCTGTATGTGTCCCTAGGTCTGAAGTGGGTCTCCTGTAGACAGCATATATATGGGTCTTGGTTTTGTATCCATTAAGCCAATCTATGTCTTTTGGTTGGAGCATTTAATCCATTTACATTTAAGGTAATTATTGATATGAATGTTCTTATTACCAGTTTCTTAATTGTTTGGGGTTTGTTACTGTAGGTCTTTTCCTTCTCTCGTGTTTCCTGCCTAGAGAAATTCCTTTAGCATTTGTTGTAAAGTTGGTTTGGTGGTGCTGAATTCTCTTAACTTTTGCTTGTCTGTAAAGATTTTAATTTCTCTGTCGAATCTGAATGAGATCCTTTCTGTGTAGAGTAATCTTGGTTGTAGGCTTTTCTCTTTCATCACTTTAACTATGTCCTGTCACTCCCTTCTGGCTTGCAGAGTTTCTGCTCAAAGATCAGCTGTTAACCCTATGGGGATTCCCTTGTATGTGATTTGTTGCTTTTCCCTTGCTGCTTTTAGTATTTTTTCTTTGAAGTTAAATTTTGATAGTTTGATTAATATGTGTCTTGGTGTGTTTCTCCTTGGATTTATCCTGTTTGGGACTCTCTGTGCTTCCTGGACTTGATTGACTATTTCCTTTCCCATATTAGCAAAGTTTTCAACTATAATCTCTTGAAATATTTTCTCAGTCCCTTTCTTTTTCTCTTCTTCTTCTGGCCCTCCTATAGTTTGAATGTTGGTGCATTTAACATTGTCCCAGAGGTCTCTGAGACTGCCCTCTATTCTTTTCATTCTTTTTTCTTTATTCTGCTCTGCGGTAGTCATTTCCACTATTTTATCTTCCAGGTCACTTATCTGCTCTTCTGCCTCAGTTATTCTGCTATTGATTCTTTCTAGAGAATTTTTAATCTCACTTATTGTGTTGTTCATCATTGTTTATTTGCTCTTTAGTTCTTCTTGGTACTTGTTAAACATTTCTTATATATTCTCCATTCTATTTCCAAGATTTTTGATCATCTTTGCTATCATTACTCTGAATTCCTTTTCAGGTAGACTGCCTATTTCCTCTTCATTTGTTTGGTCTGGTGGATTTTTACCTTGCTCCTTCATCTGCTGCATATTTCTCTGTTTTCTCATTTTGTTTAACTTACTGTGTTTGGGGTCTCCTTTCACAGGTTGCAGGTTATAGTTCACATTATTTTTGGTGTCTGCCCCCAGTGGGTGAGGTTGGTTCAGTCAGTTGCATAGGCTTCTCAGTGGAGGGGACTGGTGTCTGTGTTCTGGTGGGTAGGGCTGTATCTTGTCCTTCTGGTGGGTGGGGCCGTGTCCAGTGGTGTATTTTGGAGTGTCTGTGAACTTAGTATGACTTTAGGCAGCCTCTCTGGTAATGGGTGGATTTGTGTTCCTGTCTTGCTAGTTGTTTGGCATATGGCGTCCAGCACTGGAGCTTGCTGGCTGTTGGGTGGAGCTGTGTCTTAGTGTTGAGACGAAGATCTCTGGGTGCGCTCTTGTCAATTGATATTATGTGAGGTCGGGAGGTTTCTGGTGGTCCAATGTCCTGGACCTCGGAGGCTCACACCCGACATCCAGCTGGAGCACCAGGACCCTACCAGCCACATGGCTCAGAAGAAAAGGAAGAAAGAAAAAAAAAGAAACAAAAAAACAAACAGACAGAACCCTAGGACAAAGGGTAAAAGCAAACCTATATAGACAAAGTCACACAAAGAAGCATACATGTACACACTCACAAAAAGAGAAAAAGGAGAAGAAAAAAATATATACATAAAAAAAGGAAGAGAGCAACCAAACCAATAAACAAATACACCAGTGATAATAAGCACTAAATACTAAGCTAAGATAAACATAAGAAACAAATTAGCAACCAAACCAATAAACAAATACACCAGTGATAATAAGCACTAAATACTAAGCTAAGATAAACATAAAACCAGAAACAAATTAGATGCAGAAAGCAAACCTCAAGTCTACAGTTGCTCCCAAAGTCCACCATCTCAATTTTGGGAACATTCATTGTGTATTCAGATATTCTTCAGATGCAGGGTTTATCAAGTTGATTGGGGGGATTTAATCTGCTGCTCCTGAGCCTGCATGGAGAAATTTCCCTTTCTCTTCTTTGTTCACACAGCTTCTCTTTGTTCACACAGTTCAGCTTTGGTTTTGGCCCTGCCTCTCTGTGTAGGCCACCCTCAGGAGTCTATTCCCCCCCACCCAGAGAGGAGGGGGTTAAAGCTGTGGCTGAGTAGGGCTCTCTTGCTTACTCAGGCTGGGGGGAAGGAGGGGTACAGTAGTCATAACTGGAATGCTGAGGCGAGCCTGAGGCAGCAGAGGCCAGTGTGACGTTGCAACAGCCTGAGGCATGCGGTGTGCTCTCCCAGGGAAGTTGTCCCTGGATCGTGAGACCCTGGCAGTGGTGTGTTGCAGAGCCTCCTGGCAGAGTGTGGATAGTGACCTGCGCTTGTACACAGGATTCTTGGTGGCAGCAGCAGCAGCATTAGTGGTTCCTGCCCAACTCTGGGGTCCGAGCTGATAGCCACGGCTCGTGCCCATCCCTGGAGCTAGTTTAGGCAGTTCTCTGTCTTCTGTGAGCACACTGGAAGGAATCCCCTCTCCTTGAGCACCCCGAAACAAAGTTCTCTTGCCTCTCTGGCAGGTCCAGACTTTTTCCTGGACTCCCTCCTGGCTAGCTGTGGTGCAGAGCCCCCTTCAGGCTGTCTTCACGCAGCCAACTCCAGTCCGCTCCCTGGGGTCTGACCTCTGAAGCCCAAGCCTCAGCTCCCAGCCTTAACCCCCCCTGGTGGGTGAGCAGACAAGCCTCTCAGGTTGGTGAGTGCTGGTTGGCACCGATCCTCTGTGCGGGAATCTCTCCGCTTTGCCCTCTGCACCCCTGTTGCTGCGCTCTCCTCCGTGGCTCCAAAGCTTCCGCCCCACCCCCCCATCTCTGCCAGTGAAGCGGTTTCCTAGTGTGTGGAAACCTTTCCTCCTTCACGGCTCCTTCCCAGAGGTGCAGGTTCCATCCCTATTCTTTTGTCTCTGTTTTTTCTTTTTTCTTTTGCCTTACCCAGGTACATAGGGATTTTCTTGCCTTTTGGGAAGTCTGAGGTCTTCTGCCAGCATTCAGTAGGTGTTCTTTAGCGGTTGTTCCACATGTAGATGTATTTTTGATGTATTTATGGGGAGGAAGGTGATCTCCACGTCTTACTCCTCCACGATCTTGAAGGTCTCCAAAGCTGCAGGAGGGTATGGCAAGGTTTATCCCTGATAGAATGAGGCCTTCTAGAGAGAAGAGTGTCTTCTGAGCAGGACTGAAAATGGTTTGCCCTTCTTAAGGCAGTTTCCTTTCTCAGTCATCTTTGTTCCCTCATCTTTGTTCAACTAGCCTTTGTTCACATTGACCCCTCTGCCTTGGAAGTCCTCTTCACCTGCACCTGGCCGACTCCTGGCCATCCTCAATGGTTGAGTTCAGGAATCACCTCCCTACCTCCCACGATGCCTTGGGGTCATCCTTGGCTTCACATTTCACCTTTGTCTACAGTGATCCCTTTACCAGCCTATTTCCCCCACTAGCTCATGGAGAGAAGGGGTTGCATCTTATTCATTTAAAAAATTTCCTGCCCCTAGCTCTGTGATTGGTATTTAGGAGAAATGCAATAAAAGTCTGTGGACTGGAAGATATTAAACTACTAATAAAATTCCAACTGTCAGAGCTTTCTTTGTAAGCATAGATCTGATAACAGCTTTTCTCTACTCAGAGATGTTTATTCTGAAACAATGAGGACTATATGCCGGATAAAACACAAGACTTGCCGCCAGCTTCTCCCTTGCAAGACCAGGGAGAACCTGGCTGGAGACCTGTTTAACACAGGTGACCTAAGACAGATTAGCCAGAGAGAGAACAGAAATCGGAAGGAAGGAGAAGCAAAGGCCCAGCTGGGTGACCATCCTGCTTTGGTAGCCACATACCAAAGGAACAATTGCCTTAGCTCCTCTCTGTGACAAGCCAGCTGTGTCTACTCAATCCCATCTGATCACTGGGGACCTCTTGGTGGAGCATCAGAACCTATTATGTCTCACATGTTATCTCCTCTAAGGAGCTCAGGTGATGGTGCTCAGGTGGCCAGAGGTGCTGTGGGCTTCTTCTCCCTGTCAGGTGACAACAGTGATCTCAGGTGACAAAGCTGTCAGTCATGACCCCAGGAGGCCTTTAAAAACCTAGGAGAGCAAACCCCACTACAGGGCAGTGACTTCCAGTCCTGGCTGTACATTAGAAGCACCTGGGTAGCATCCGAACCTCACCATATTCAGGCAATACCCCTAATAATTGAATCAGAATGCCTGGTGGTGGGACCCAGGTGTCAGTAACGTTTAAAATTGTCCAGGTGATTACAATATATGGCAAGATGGAGAAGCCCTGCTGCAGGAGTGGGAGTGGTACAGGGCTCGGTCAGAAGAAAGAAACTCATTAACCTGGCTTTTTTCTGGGCCAGATGTGCTTCCTTCATAAAAATAGTTAAAGATTAAGCTGCTTTTCTCCTTCCCCTCCCCTACAGTGGTGAATAAAATAGACACAGTTCTATGCATCATGGAGCCTCTAGTCAAGTAGAGGAGATAGACAATGAACATTATAAATTATGAAAATTCCATGGAGAAGAAAGCAGGGTGCCCTGTGGAAAATAACTTATTTTATATTGATTTATAGGGAAATGAAATTGAAGCTGAGACCTACAGAATAGGAAGGAGCCAGTCATTTGAAATGAT
>NW_006799037.1:2136097-2187523 GCF_000442215.2 Lipotes vexillifer | reverse complement strand
GAAGAGCATTCCCAAGCTGAGGGATCAGCATGTGCTAAGGTTCTATGACAGGAGAATGCTTGGTGTGTCTACTCCAATTCAACATCTACCACAAACATTCTCTTATTACCTACTCTGTGGCAGGTAGATTATAGAGATGGCAGGCATGTTCCATACATTGAGGAGTTTATAATTCAGTGTGTAGAGAAATAGATTGCAAGAAGCAAAGTTTAGCAGGACTCTTGGGGGAGAAATCTAACTCTGCCCAATGTGTGAAGTGGTATATATGTATGGGGTTGATCAGAGGTCTCAGATGAGAGAATTAAGGCTTTGAATGATGACATAAACCACCTCTTTTGTCGGATGCTCTCTTTGACATCTGTGGGGAGAATTTTCCAGACTGACAGGTGACAAAGTGCCACAGGTACCAGGAAGCACACGTGTAAAGGCATGGAGTCATCAGAGCGTTTGGCATGCTTGGGGAATGAAGAGTTTGTGTATCTGGGGCTTCAGACGAGGCCATATGCTGTGATGCGGGTGTGGCTGGAAACAGGTGAAACTGATAAATGAATGATACTAGGGACTCTCTTTGGGTTACCTGGCATTGGGGTTACCTAGGATGGATGATTCTCTAATCCCAGAAGAGGCTGCAAGTCCCGTGGGACCTGGATAGGCCCTACTCCTAGGTCAGAGTTAGCTGTGCCTGAATTCAGTTTCCCGTGGAATGGGGGCTCCCAGTGTCTCCAGGTGCAGCAGTCCTCCACACACCTGGCACTTCAGCCTGCATCTTTTGGTGCCTGAGTCCCAAATGCTTATCCTTTGTCCCCTTCCTGAGGCAAAGACACTTTCACATTTCCTCCTTACAAATGGAGAACAGCAAGGGGTAGAGCCCCCTGATGACCCACTGTGTACACAGCTGTGCTGCAGCCTAAACAACCTTCTCCACAGAATGCCAAGAGGACGGGGCTGGGCACACCTGCTGACCCTCTGCCCACAAGTTCCAGGTGCGCCAACTGATGCTTGCTGCTATTTGTTCCAAGCTTTTTCCACCATAAAAGGGATGCTGGGGCAGGGAAAAGGTGAAGATGAGGCTGCATGGTTTGGTGGGTCTAAGTTTGGAAGGGTCTTGTGGGCCATGAAGCTTGAACTTCAAACTTAGGAATGAGGAACCAGGGAAAGATTTCCAGCCTGGGAGGGCCATGGTCAGATCTGTGACTTTGAAAGATTTCTTTGTTGGCTAATGTGGAGGATGGGCTATAAAAGAATGATACTAGACACGGGGGTTCCTAGAAATGTTAGCTCCCTGAGAGCCAGCCGTTTTGTTTCTTTTGTTCACTGCTTTTCTCCAGGGTCTTGGACAGTGCCTAGCACATGGCTAGTGCTCAAAAGATATTTGATGAATGAATGAGAGCAGTTAGGAAGCTATTGTCCTGGTCCAGGTGAGAGATGATGCTTAAACTTGGTCAGTGGTTTGGGGATGTAGAAGACTTAGAGATACTGAGACAGTGTGGAGGGAGGGTTTAGGATGGGACAGCACAGCTAGAACAGCACCTAAAATGGCTTTACTCCTTTAGCCAGCACCACGGACAGAGAATTCAATAACGTGGCTATAGTGGTAAGGACTATAAGATAGTCCTTGACATAAGATTCTCATAATATTCTCTATTTTCCATCCTGGGATTCGGGCTCCTACCCCAAGGAGTCATGGGCTCCATGACGGGCATCCTCTTCCAGGAAGTCAGGCTTGGGTACCATACTATCCTTGGTGAACTCCATGATACCTTGGCTTCCTGGTGCAGTAGATGGAATTGTTATTGCATTTGTTGTAGTGCACAGCAGAAGACCTACAGAGTTTCTGTCTCTGACATATTTTTCTATTTAAAATGGAAGGGATACTGTTAAAATGAAATTTTCTTTCTGGATGCTTTCAAAACTCAACCTCCTATCCTGCACAGTGTCCTTTGACAGTCCACGTAAAAGAATCCCCAAATCTAGTCTACACATGGGCAAGCTGTTGTTTATTCTCTAGATTTTATTCATATGTTTGGTTTTTATGATTTTCAAGGTAATTTGGGCTGGTCAATGACCAGCAAGGCCACGGGAGTGCTGGCAGTACAGTTTTAAGGTGTTTTCTGGAACCTATCTTGGGCACTCTTAACGGTGGCTCACAGGACTGCATTGTGATCATGACTATACTAATGATGATCTCTCACAGTACAAATCATTTAACAGCGTTGCTTAATTTATTCTTTTCAAAACCCTTTGTATGTGGCATGTGACAGAAGACCCACCTCCATTGTACAGATGTAGGAGCTGGAACTCAGACACTGATTGCTAACAGATGGCCCATCTGGGGTCAGTATCCACACTTCTGACTTCGGGTCCAGCAGTCTCTTTATTTCCCCACTATGAGCTGGGCAATGTGGGAACTCCAGATTTTATTGACTTGGTGGTTTGTGATATGGTTCGAGGGAGGTCAGGTGACCTCTCTCTGCCTGGAAAGGAGGAAATCTGTGATTCTCTCTCCCTTCCAAATTTCCAAAGAGGAAGAAACTCTCAGCCAGAGCAGGAGCCTAAGTCTTGTTTGTAGGCAGTGGGGTGTACAGGTGGCTCATTGCTGTGTGCCCCGGGGCAGCAGTAAATTGATACTTGTTGCTCTCCAAGCCTCTGGCAGAGATGGGGAGGAAGGGATGGGAAAGTGACATTTTTGTAAATAACCACACCTGGTTCTAAGAGCAGAAGGACGGCATGTCCCTGTAGCCTCATCAATTACCGGCGACCTTTCTGCAAAGGGAGCCCTAGGGGAAAGAATCTCTTCACACTCTTATGATTATTTATAGACACCCCCTCCTGTCCACACTCTGAGGGGAGTTTGGTTTGCTCAGCAGTGGCCTCCTTCCAGATGTGTTTATATTTCCTCCAGGCCCAGGGGAATGCATCCTTCTGCCCCTCCATTACATGGAGCAGAGAGGATGCCTGGCATTGGGACTTAATGAAGATGTGGAAGGAGAGACAAGGGGCAGCATGCCTGAATTCCTCAGCTAGATTCATGTATCTCCCAGCAATCACTGATTGAGTAGCCACTTTGCTGCTAAAGAAGGCAATTCAACACGGTGGTTAAATAAACATGATTTGCAAAAGCAGATAGGCCTGGATTTAAGTCCTAGCTCTGCCCTTTACAAACTGTGTGGCTTTGGTTAAGTTACTTACAGTTTCTGCCTCCATTTCCTCATCTATAAAATGGGATAATAACATCTCCACTCAGGGTCATTGTGAGGTTTGAGTGCAAAGGGCTGAGCAGTGCCTGACACAGCAGGTGATATGTATGTGGTGCCTGTTCTTTTAAAACGTTTAAAAATATGGAATGCTTCACGAATTTGCCTGTCATCTTTGCACAGGGGTCATGCTAATCCTGTTTGTATTGTTCCAGTTTTAGTCTATGTGCTGCTAAGTGAGCACTGGTGCCTATTCTTATAAGACACTACCGTGTGTGTGTGTGTGTGTGTGTGTGTGTGTGTGTGTGTGTGTGTGTGTGTGTGTGTGTGTGATTTGAAAGAAACAAGCCTGAAGAAACAGAGGCAGTGTAGGCAGTACAGGCAGGGAATTTCTGGTGAAAAAGTAACTATTAAAACCTAGAGGGCTTCCCTGGTGGCGCAGTGGTTGAGAGTCCGCCTGCCAATGCAGGGGACACGGGTTCGTGCCCCGGTCTGGGAAGATCCCACATGCCGCGGAGCGGCTGGGCCCGTGAACCATGGCCGCTGAGCCTGCGCGTCCAGAGCCTGTGCTCTGCAACAGGAGATGCCACAACAGTGAGAGGCCCGCGTACCAAAAAAAAACCTAGAGAAAGAGAGATTGCCACAGACAAGGCAGGTCAGAGGGGAATTCTTTGCAGAAGAGGTGACTGAGCTATCTGAGTATCTGAGGTATGTTATTGGACATGCCAGCAGGGTACCCACACCTGATTGTGGGTTGGCAGAATGCCTTAGACCAGCTTTTAAGAAAGGCTGTTTTAGCCTGGGAAGGAGGCCTGGGCTGCCAGTGTCCTGTGTTAAGGCTTGGCAGCCTCTCCACATGGAGAGTTTTGTTGGCATGCCGCACTTTGAGTGGAGCATTTGTTTCACAGGTAATCCAGTCCCAGCAAAAGTGAGGCTGCCTAAAATGACCAAAAAAAAAAAAAGAAAAAAGAAAAAGAGATACATTTTGGCATTTTAGGATTATAGGGCTTTGCTTAACTTCTGTGATTTTATCTTGAATCTTTTGAATCTTTTCCTTTTACGCTAAGAATCTTGGTTCTTAATGACAATAGTATTATTGCTTATTTGCTTTACCCCATTTTTAACACACACATATATTCATATAAAATCAATATCAAATATATGATTAGTGAAAATATTATATCAAACAGTATCAAATATATGATTAGAGAAAATATTATTATTATTGCAGTTCTTAGGTATATCCTACTAGAGACATATAGTTGAATTACTGTATTTTCAAATCATTTAAAATAACACACCTCTGCATAATTAAGCTATCAACTCAATGTGCAATTAGGGTCCTTTATTTTATTTTGCCCTTGATTTTAGGAATTGCCTTTTTCATTCTGATTTAACATTTTCATGTTTCTAAAGTTGACTCTAAAAAACAAGGTATTATAGGGCTTCCCTGGTGGTGCAGTGGTTGAGAGTCTGCCTGCCGATGCAGGGGACACGGGTTCGTGCCCTGGTCCGGGAAGATCCCACATGCCGCAGAGCGGCTGGGCCCGTGAGCCATGGCCACTGAGCCTGTGCATCCGGAGCCTGTGCTCCGCAACGGGAGAGGCCACAACAGTGAGAGGCTTGCGTACCGCAAAAAAAAAAAAACAAGGTATTATTCAGAGAAGTCCAGCTTCTATCCCAAACTCACCTCTCTTTTTTCTCCTTTCCCTTTAGACAACAATTTTATTTACTTTATGGTTTATCCTTCCATATTTTTTTACATAAGCAAAACCACACATGAATACATATATACTCTCTTAGACAGATGGTAGCTTATTATATACACTTTAGTCCACCTTTTTTTTTCCCCACTTAGCATTACATTCTGGAGATCATGGCGTAACAATGTATAGATATTCCACATCTCTTTCTATAGTTGCATGGTACTTCACTATCTGAATGTGTTTTAGTTTATTCAACTAGGCCCCTATTAATGGACATTTGGGTTTTTGCTATTACAAAAAAAAAAAATGTGGTCATGTTTTTGTGTTTCCGTCAGTGTTTCTTTAGGAGAGATTCCTACAAATAGGCTTCCTGGGTCAGAGTGCCTGTGTTATTTTGCTAGATATTGCTAATTCCCCTTCATAGTGTTTGTACCTTTTTGCATTCCTTTCAGCAATGATGGGAGTGCCTATTTTCTCAAAGCTGGAACAAAAGAGAATTTATCAATCTTTTGGATTTTTGCCACTCTGATAGGTGAAAAATGGTATATTAGTATACTTTAAGCTTGCCTTTTATTATGTGCACAATCAAGATCGTTTCATATAAATAGGAGGCATTTGTATTTAGTTTTCTGTGATTTGTCTGTGCATATCTCCAGTCTTATTTTTTCTCTATAGGATTATTGGTGTCTCATTCTTTTTAAAATTCTTTATATATTGGCAATATTAACTCTTTATCTATGATAAAAGTTGAAAATTTCCCCCCAGTTTGTTATTTGTCTCTTTCCTTTCCTTATGGTGTTTTTTTACTATGTAAGTAAGCAATTTTTTTTTTCTTATTTTCATGTAATAAAATTCATTAATCTTTTCCTTTATGGCTCCTAGATATTGAGTCAGAGGTAGGAAAGTTCCCCCTCACACCTGGATTGTAGAATAATTCAGACTTGTTTTTTCTATACTTGTATTGATCCATTTAATACATTTAACTTTCTCATCCACTTGGAATTTATCTTGGTATACGATGTGGGGAATGAATACAATTTTATCTTTTTACATGTGGCTATTCAGTTAGCCCATACCTTTGATTAAAAAGAACATCATTTCCCCCACTAATTTGAGATTCTGCCTTCATGGTATACTAAATTTCCAAATACAATTAGATCTATTTCTGGATTTTCTATTTTGTTTTATTGGTCTATGCATGTAACACCACCACACTCTTTTAGTTAGCAACATTATAATATGTTTTAAAGTCTGATGAGGCTATCCCTTTTTTACTTCTCTTTTTTTCCAGCTGTTTTTTTTTTTTTTTTTTTTTTTTTTGCTGTGTGCGGGCCTCTCACTGCTGTGGCCTCTCCTGTCATGGAGCGGAGGCTCCGGATGCACAGGCTCAGCGGCCATGGCTCACGGGCCCAGCCGCTCCGCGGCATGTGGGATCTTCCCGGACTGGGGCATGAACCCGTGTCCCCTGCATCAGCAGGCGGACTCTCAACCACTGCACCACCAGGGAAGCCCTCCAGCTGTCTTTTAAAAAAAATTTTTCAGGATTTTCCCCTCTTGGCTATTCTTGCTTATCTGTTCTTCCAAATGAATTTTATAATAAACTTATCTAGCTCCAGAAAGAAATTTAGTCATATTTTTATTGGATTATATTAAATTCATGAGTTATATTAAATTAAATTTTATGAATTAGCTTAGGGAGACCTGAAATCTTTGATATTGAATCTTCTTATCCAAGAATATGGTATATCTTTCTATTCACGCAGGGTTATTTTTGTGTATTTTTAAATTGTTTTATAGTTTTTCTTCATAGAGGTTTTGGGCATTTCTTGTTAAATTTATGCCATCACATTTAATTTTATTTGGCTCTCACAAATGGGGTTTTCTTTTCCAATATAAACCGATTTTTGTTTATATACATGATTTTTGTAGATTGATTTTATAATCTATTTCACTAAATTTTTTTGTTTGTAGTCATTTTCAATGGGTTCCTTTGGGTTTTCTAGATACGTACTTATATAATTCTTAGCTCTTGTAGTATGATGGATAACACAAATGGATTTTAGAGTATTGAATCCACTCTACTTGGTCATGATGAATATTTTGATGTGCTGTTGGAATCTGTTAATTATTTAATATTTTTATTGATATTTAGAAGTGATATTGGTCTATAGTTGCGTTTTGTTGATACAATCTTTGCAGATTGAGATTGAAGTTGTACTCACTTCATAAAATAACTTAGAAATAGAATTTCCCTGAGAAACAATCTGGACCGGGTACATTTTTGTGGGAAAGCTCTTTTAATACTTCCTCTATTTCTTCTGTGGTATTATATATGTTTAGACTTTCTGTCTCCATTGGGATTGATTTTGACAAGTTGTGTTTGTCTAGAAAATTATCTGCTTCATCTACTTTTCCAAATTTATTTGCAAAGAATTATATAAAGTACATTCTTGTCATTTTTTTAAAAAGTGTGTAGTTTTGATGGTTATTTCCTCCTTGTCATTTCTAATTTTATGTATATGGTACACCCCCGCCACCCCTGCCTTCTTTTCCACAATTATATTAGCTAATGGGTTCTTTTATTATGCTCTTTTTTCAAATAATTAACTTTTGGATGTATTTATTAGTTCTATGTTTTTCTGTTTCTAACTCATATCTTTTTTTTCTTTTCCATTATGGTTTATTACAAATATTGAATATAGTTCCCTGTGCTATACCATAGGACCTTGATGTTTGTCCATTCTAAGTGTAATAGTTTGCATCTACTAACCCCAAACTCCCAGTCCATCCCCCCAACACACTCTGCTTCGCAACCACAAGTGTGTTCTCTATGTCTATCAGTCTGTTTCTGTTTTGTAAATAAGTTCATTTGTATCATATTTTCAATTCCACATATAAGTGATATCATGTGGTATTTGTCTTTCTTTTCGTGACTTACTTCACTTAGTATGATAATCTCTAGGTGCATCCATGTTGCTGCAAATGACGCTATTTCATTTTTTTATGACTGAGTAATATTCCATTGTATATATGTACCACATTTTCTTTATCCATTCATCTGTCAATGGACATTTAGGTTGTTTCCATGTTTTGACTATTGTAAATAGTGCTGCAGTGAATATTGGGGTGCATGTATCTTTTCGAATTAGTAACTCACATCTGTTTTGAGATATAATTTACTTACTGTAAAATGTATTACGGGTACAGTTTGATGATTCTGACAAATTTATACACCGAGACAACAAAACACCAAACAAGATAGAAAACAATTCCATCACACTAGAAAGTTTCTTCTTTCTCCTTTCCGGACAACTTCCTATGCCACGCCAGAGATAAAAATATTCTTTGTTTAAATTATATTTATTTATTTTTATTTGGCTGCAATGGGTCTTAGTTGTGGCACGTGGGATCTTCGTTGCCGTGTGTGGGATCTTTGTTGAGGCATGTGAGATCTTTTAGTTGCAGCATGCCAACACTTAGTTGCAGGATGCCAACATTTAGCTGCAGCGTGTGGGATCTAGTTCCCTGACCAGGGGTCAAACCCAGGCTCCCTGAGTTAGGGGCATGGAGTCTTAGCCACTGGACCACCAGGGAAGCCCCAACAATTTTCTAATATTTATCTCTACAGTTTAGTTTTGCAAGTTCTCAAACATCTTACATGGGATCATACAGTATGTACTATTTTGTGTCTGACTTGTTATACTTAATATATTTTTGAGACATACATTCTTGGGTGTATCAGTAATATGTTTTTAAAAAATTTCTGAGTAGCATTCCACATTTTTTATAGCACAGTTCATGCATCTGTCTGTTGATGATTTTGGTTTGTTCCAGTTTGGGCCATAAAGAAAAGCTGCTGTAAATATTTTTGCACAAGTCTTTTTGTGGACACATGGTTTCATTTTTCTTGGCCAAATACCTAGAAGTAGAATAGTTGGCTCATAAGGTAGGTGTATGCTAAACTGTATAAAAAACAGGTTATTCCACTTCTGGGTATTTATCCTAAGGAAATGAAAACATTAACTCAAAAATATATCTTCACCATGTTCATTACAGCATTATTTACAATAGCCAAGACATGGAAGCAACCTAAGTGTCCACCAATGAATGAAATGGCTAAAGAAAATGTAGTATGTATATCTATATATATACAATGAAATATTATTTATCCATAAAAAGAAGGAAATCTCACCATTTGTGACAACATGAATGGACCTTGAGGGCATTATGCTAAGTGAAATAAGGCAGAGAAAGACAAATTCTGTATGATCTCACATATATGTGGAGTCTAAAAACAAAACAAAAAAAACTAAACTCATAGTTACAGAGAACAGATTGATGGGGGAGGGGTTTGGGTTGGGCAAAAAGTACAAACTTCCAGTTATAAAATAACTAAGTCCTGGGAAAGTAATATGCAGCATGGTGACCATAGTTAATAATGCTGTATTGTTTACTTGAAAGTTGTTAAGAGAGTACATCTTAAAAGTTCTTATCATGAGAAGAAAAGATTTGTAACTATGGTGACATATGTTAACTAGACTTATTGTGGTGATCATTTGGCAATATACACAAATACCAAGTCTTTATGTTGTACACTAGAAACTAATACAATGTTATATGTCAAATATACCTCAAGGAAAAATATAAAGAAGCTAAAAAAAATTTTTTTTTTTAGAAAGGAAGCAGGCAATTATTTTTCCAAAGTGTTGTACCATTAACAGTCCACCAACATATGAGTGTTCCAGTTGCTCTAAATCCTCACTGACGATTAGTATTATTGGTCTTTTAAATTTTAGCCATTCTAGTGGGTGTGGAGTGATATCTCATTATGGTTTTATTTTTAATTTCTTTGATCACTAATGTTGAGCATCTTTTCATGGTGCTCATTAGCCATTTATATATCTTCTTTTGTGAAGTGCTTTTGAAGCATTTGCCCTTTTTATTGAGTTTTTGGTCTTTTTATTATTGATTTATAAGAATTCTTTATATATTTGGATACAATTTCTTTGTCAGATATGTTTTGCAAATATTTTCTCTTAGTTTGTGACTTATGTTTTCCTTAATTCTATTTTTTGATGAGCAGATGTTATTAATTTTGGTGAAGCCCAATTTATTTTTTCTTTTATATATAATGCATTTTGTGTCCTCTCTAGAAAAATTTTCCCCTACCCCAAGTTCATAAGGATATTCTCCTACGTTTTCTTCTAGTTTTGTTGTTTCAGTATTTACATTTAAGTCTATTTTCTATCTTGAATTAATTGTTGTATATGGTGGAGGTGTTTGTTTTTGCTTTTTTAGCATGCATATCCAGTTGTTTTATTCCTTGGAAGGGCTTTTCTTTCTCCATTGGACTGCCTTAGCATCTTTGTTGAAGATCAGTTGTCTGTACATGCATGGGTCTATTTCCATTTTCTCTAGTCTGTTCCACTGATCTGTTTGTTTATCCTTACACCAATACTACACCACCTTGATTACTTTAACTTTAAAGTAAGTTTTGAAACCAGGCAATGAAAGTCCTGTGACTTTATTTAAAAATTTTATTTATTTATTTATTTATTTTTGGCTGCACTGGGTCTTCATTGCTGCGTGTGGGCTTTCTCTAGTTGCAGCAAGTTGGGACTACTCTTCATTGTGGTACCCCAGCTTCTCATTGCGGTGGCTTCTCTTGTTGTGAAGCATGGGCTCTAGGCACGTGGGCTTCAGTAGTTGTGGCACATGGGCTCAGTAGTTGTGGCCCTCGGGGTCTAGAGTGCAGGCTTAGTAGTTGTGGCACATGGGCTTAGTTGCTCCGCGGCATGTGGGATCTTTCTGGACCGGGGGTTGAACCCATGTCCCCTGCATTGGCAGGCGGATTCTTAATCACTGTGCCACCAGGGAAGTCCCAGTCCTATGACTTAAAAAAAAAAAAGCCTTAACACGACTTTTGTGGTTATTCCATATCATTTGTATTTCCATTTAAATCTTAGAATCAGTTTGTCAATTTCTATAAAAAAGCTTTCTGAGATTTTTTGGGGGGTGGGTTGTGTTAGTTTGATAGGGCTGCCATAATAAAATACCACAGTCTGGGTGGTTTAAACTACAGAAATTTATATTCTCAGAGTTCTGAAGGCTGGAGATCCAAGATCAAAGAGTCAGCAGGTTTATTCTCTCCTTGGCTTGCAGATGGCCGCCTTCACGCTGTGTCTTCATATGGTCTTTCCTCTGTGCATGAGCATCCCTGGTGTCTCTTTGTGTGTCCAAATTTCCTCTTTGTATAAGGACACCAGTCAGATTAGATTAGGGCTCACTCTAAGGACTTTATTTTAACTTAATCACCTCTTAAACGGCCCCATCTCCAGATACAGTCACCTTCTGAGGTACTGATGGTTAGGGCTTCGACATATGAATTTTGGGTGGGACACAATTCAGCTCATAACAAGATTGTATTGGATCTATATATCAATTTTGAAATAATTGGCATCCTCACAATATTGAGTTTTCCAATCCAAGAACATGTTCTATCTCTCCATATATCTTAGTCTTCTTTAATTTCCAAGAGATATCTTACAGGTTTCAGTGTAGAGGGCTTGCATATATTTGGTTAAATTTACCCCTAATATTTTCTGTTTTTTTGTTGCTACTGTAAGTGATATTTAAATGTTTTTTCAGTCGTTTGTGATTAGTATATAGAAATGCAGTTATTTTTTGTATATCAACCATGTATCCTGAAATCTTGTTAAATTCCCTTATTATAATAGACATCTTTGACTTATTCCTGATCTTAGAGGAAAAGTGTTCCATGTTTTGCCAATAAGTATGGGGTTAATTTTAGATTTTTCATAGATATCCTATAACATCCTCAGTGGTTATGAAAGTATATCTTTCAGATTTCCAAGTGTGGGAAGCTTAAAGACTGACAGCCCCAGCAGCTGCATTCTGAAACCCATCACTTTGTGCAGATGCCACACTTCCCAAAGCCTTCTCCCAGCCAATGCCTAGGAGATGTGGGGTTTCTCTGGTGGGAGACATTGGCTTGAGGACTCCAGGATGGCTTTACCCAACTCTCTCAAAACTGCACTGGAGTTTCAGATACTTCTGCACCATCTGCCGTCTTCCTTCCTCCTTCACCTGAGCTTGGATTCATATCATGATCTGACAAGTCTCTCATCCTCTTCCAGGCCTCCTCATTTCCTCTAATAAATCTTTTGCATGTCTAATCCTATCTTGGTGTCTGCTTCTCAGAGGACCCATACTTACACAAAGACTGAGGAATTCCTCTTCTATTCTTAGTTTGCTGAGAGGTGTCTTTTTCTCCTTTAGTCATGAATATGTATTGAATTTTATGAAAAGATTTTTCTGCATTTACTAAAAAATCATACGATTTTTTTTTTCTGTTACACTGATTGCTTTTTAAAAGTTAAGCCAACCTTGCATTCCTGAGATAAACACTAGTTGGTCATGAAGTTTTATCCTCCTTACATATTGTTGAATCTTAGTTGCAATATTTTAAAGGGTTTTATATCTATATTCATGGGAGATATTGATCTGTAATGTCTAGTGTCTTCCTAAGGTTTTGGTACCAAAATTATTCCGATCTCATAAAATTACTTTGGAAGAGTTCTTTCCTCCTCTATTTTTCTAAAAGCGTTTTGTAAGATTGGCATTATTTCTTTTAAATGTTTTGATAGAATTCACCAAGGCAGCCAGCTGTGCCTGGGGTTTTCTTTGTTTTCTTTTCTGCATTTTTAGTCTTTATTTCTGACATACTTTATTGTCCGTGGGGACATTATTCTGCTCACTATTCTCTTTTTATCTTAAAATAACTTTGTATGGGATTCAAACACAATCCTTTTTTGTTGTTCATGCTTAAAGGGCATGAGTTCTCCTATTCACTTTGGAGGGGAGGGTGGGCCAGGATCATTTTCCTAGCTTCATAGCTCTCGAGTTCACTATGCTGTTGTTATTTCCAAGTGTTCAAATATGTGGCCTTATATATTCTAAAACCTGTTGGCTCAGTCACAGTCCCCCAGTTTTTTTTTAGTCCCCGAGTTTTATCAGGAACTTTTCTTTCCTTTTCCCTTAATGCTTTGTCCTAGATAAATTAGATTCTGCTCTCAGTAATTTCTACTCAGTGTTGACCTTTGTCTTGGAAGGGAGCTCTTGTTAGTTCTAAGAGTTCATAGAACCTAGACTGTTCCAGCATTCTCTCTGATCTCATGCTCATAACCTGAAACCTGCAAGGCACCTGCCATTATGGCTGTTTCCCCCAGATTGTGTTCCCCTTCCCTTGGGAGTATCCACTGAAAATTTTGGGTTCTCTGAATCTCAGGTTCAATATAAATCCCTTTGTCTCTCCTTTGCTTCCCCCTGCACACTTGCTGATGCCACATGGTCTTGGTGGTATTTGTGGTTTTCCCTCAACTGTTCATATTTTAGGGCTGGTGTAGGTTCTTGTTTTGCTGTATTGTCTGCAGAATTTTGATTTTGCTATCTTAGTCTCTGTGTCTGTTGTGTGGGGTGATTCAAAAAGATAAAAAAGTGATAACACCATTGCTACCACCTTCCTAGAATCCCTGAATGTCTCTGGAAATTTCATGGTGGAGGTGGGGGTGAAGATATCCAATTATATGCCCCCCTGGGAGCTTAAACAATATGTACAAGTCACCAAGAGTCCTATTTGATTTTGAAAATGTTACAGCTCTTGTGAGAAACTACAAAAGACCTTTAGAATTGATGGTGGCAAGTCCAGAACACTAAACTTAATACTTGTGAAATAAAAGTGGGAAGAAAAGTAAGAAGGTTCTTGTTGAGTTCTTCTTGGTACCAGGTGTTGTGCAAAGTCTTTTACATGAATTTTCTTAATTAAGTCTCTAAACCACCTTATAAGGCAGGTACTATTAACACCCCTACTTTATCACTTCTGTCACTATGTATTATCATAAGGCAGATAGTATCACCCCTACTTTACAGCATTGAAAATGAGACATAGAGTGGTTTGTAACTTTTCCACAGTCACACATATCTCCCAGACTTCAAAGGTGGTGCTCGTAGCCCTTCTATCATACCACCTCCCTCCTATTTGTGTATATACACCAGTGGGGAATGGAGCTCAGTGTCAGAGGATTACTCTCATGTAGGGAATCACTGTCAGGTAGGTGTCTAAACTCTTGCTTGACTTGTGGTAAGGGCACCACATGCCTAGCATTAATGACTTGTCTTGAGGATACAAGGCCCACCCTCCTTTCCCCTGCAAAAAGGAAAACTTTTGAAGGAATACTGTAAGAAACTGCAACTCAATAGTCCAATGGCAGGAAGAGAGGGCCCGCCTCAATCAGGCAGAGCAGCCAAGGTGGGTGTGTCAATAATGGCAAAGCCAGCAGTAGAAGTTCAGTGGAGGTCACCCAATGACAGATGGGAGACCAGCCCAGTGGAGACATCTGGAAGGCTTCAGCTGATCTGGATGAGAAAGTATGAGCCAGCTTGCCACGTTGAAGAGAAGGTAGAGGGTTCTGGTCTTTGGCTCCTAAGTGATTCTCTGGAGAAACTAAGGTCATTGATCAGATTGCTACTCAGAGGCAATATGGATTAAACATGCGGGCTCTAAAGCAAGATACCTGGGTTCACATCCTGGCTTTGTCAATTCCTGGCTGTGGGGCATTTAGCAAGTTACTTTACTTCTTTTTTGCCTCTATTCCCTGAGCTGTAAAATGGGGACAATAGTAATACCTGCTTCATTGTGTTGCTGGTGGCATTAAATGCGTCAATACATGTTAAAGCATTTTAGAATGATTCCTTGTGCCCTAAAAATCTTTAGATATGTTCCTTCCAATTACAATCCATCTGCATTATTCTCTATTTGCAAATTTGACTACTGGCTAAAGTTTACTAGTAACCCCAACATCAATACTCACAGAGCTTTTGTGGTCATTTGTGGATGTGTGCAGAGTGGCGAAAGTTTACATTGTCCGATGTGCATGTTCCTAGCTGAGGCTGTATAAGGTGATGCTCTGTCTTCTTGTTTCAGCTCTCAGACTGTACACAAGTGTTCTTTTTGTGGTCTTTTCAGTACCACATTTTCTTTTGCATTTTTGTTGGTGACTTCACTGTCTAAAATGCCCCCCAAGCCTAGTGCTGAAGTGCTGTCAACTGGTCCCAAGCACAAGAAAGCTGCGATGATTCTTACAGAGAAAATATGTGCATTAGATAAACTTCATTCAGGCATGAGTTATAGTGCTTTGGCTGTGACTCAGTGTTAACAAGTCAACAATATATATGAAATAAGGTGTCTTTACACAGAAACACACAGAAAACAAGGTTATGTATTGATTGGTTGTTGAAAATGTTATGACCAGAGGCTCCCAGGAGCCTAACTCTGATTTCCCCTAGCAGCAATGGCTCTGTATTCATGACAGCTTTACAGAACATAACTACTGTGAAGGATGAGAATCAGCTGTCTTGTCTCACTTGGACTCTCCTAGCCTGTGTGGCCCAGAGAAGTGAGGCTTAGGGAAGCGAGCAAAGGTCTTCTTCCTTGGAGCTGGAACAGAAATGTTTTAAGCTCTGAATTACACTTTCATATGGGTCCATGCTCTTCTTGACAAGATGCAGGGAGGACACGGATGTTTTGGGAAATGTCCACCGGGGGCGGGTGGGTGTCTCTTTGCAGTAGTGGGGGGCGGGCCATGGGTCCCCACGCACAAGTGTGGAAGCCAGGCCCCTGACTGCTGCCCTTGGTGAATTTGGAGGCACTCCTCCTGGCTGATGCCAGGCAGAGGTTAATCCTGGCAAGGGGTTGAGCTGTGCCTTTGCTCCCAGCCGCCTCCTCTGTAGTAGACTGACAGCTGGCTCTTATGTGGCAAGCTTCAGGGGCACCTGGCGGACACCTGACACAAAGCCCAGATCGTAGTTATTAGGTCTCCAGGGTAACTGTCACTATATGCTCTTATACCTGAGGAGAAACGTGTATGGTGGCATGTTTGGAGCCCTCTCTGGGGTTTCGGGAGGAAATGAACCAGGGCAAGGTAACAAACAGTGTCTCGGCACCGAAATGAAAAGAATTTCTGGTATCTCAAACTGATTGGGAATCCCTCTAGTGAGAAAGGCAGTTTCAGACACATCTCACCCCCATTTCATGTTGCAAGGTCATGAAGCCAGAACACAGCAAAGTCACCATGGCCTGTGACATCCTGGCAAGCTGGCATCACAAGACTGTGACAGTGACACACTGCACATCACCTACCAAGTGGGACTTGGCACCAACACAACCCCATACTGTGTGGTTATGATGGGGTTCCACACTGCACACCACCACGCTGTAAGGCTAAGATAACATAATGTGGCAACCTGATCACCCCACTGCACCTCCTATGATAGCATCACATGTATATCGTGATATTGCAATGCTCTGATAATACGCCAGCATACTGCAAAGCCCTGGCCTCATAGCATTTATTTTGGCCAACTTCCTTGACAGGGTCCCTATCAGCTGAGAGCCCAGATGTTTCAGGGGCCCTTAAGCCCAGCCCAGAGACACAACTGACATAGACATCTAAAGGAGTCCCCTCTGGCCACTCCTTCTCTTGTGCTATTGGTGGACATGCCTGCCCCCCCACCACCACATTAGGTGTGAGGACAGGGATCATTTCTTCTTCACCTTTGTATCTCTTAGTACTTAACATAGCACGTGGCACAGAGTGAGTATAAGTAAGAAAGTAAGGAAAAAGCTATGTGGTGAATATGGCATTGAGTTAAAGAAATCCAGTGACATTCAGGGGTCATTGTGTAAATCACAGTCACGGGCCCAGAAGGTTCCTCAGCCTAGAATCAATGTTTCCCAGAGTTCACTCATTCCTGTATTCATTTTTGCTATATTAGTGTATTACCTGTTATAAGCTCAATATCTTTAAGTGTACTCATTAAAACTAAAACACACACACACACACACACACACACACACACACCGCAAAATACATTCCTTAAAAAAGAAAAGAAAGAGCCAAAAGAACAGGTGGCGCCCTTGCACCATCTCCCTGTGGAGCTATCCTGATGCTGGCCTCTGTGCCCCGTTGATGTGTGAGGACTGCATTTCAGATGCTGCAGGCGACCACGTGAAGCCTGAGACAGTCTGTGCCCCTTGAAGAATGAATGGTTTCATGGATTTCCGTGGATTTGGTAGCATCAGCCTAAGCTGGGGGTCAGGAGGCTTGTGCATGACCAAGGCTGTGCAAGTGGTTGCCTCAGGGAGACTAGGAGACTTAGATTGGCCACTTGGGGTTTTCCTGGGACAGGGGCCTGGGGTTCTTGCAGTTTGCCTGACAGGGGCTATAATCCTGGAAGTATTTGTTACCAGTACTACCCTAGCTAACATTTATTGAGCTCTTTTGCTCAAGTGTCTTACTTTCTCTTTTTAATTTACATAGCAACTGGATGAGGTTGGTACTTTTTACTATCCCCAGTTTGACATTTGGGAAACTGAGGCCCAGAGTGGTTGCGACCTGCACAAAGTCACACAGCTAGTAAGAAGTGGAGCCAGAGTTCAACCACAGGCTGGCAGCCCTCTAGCTCCAGAGTCTGGGCTCCTAACAATTAGACTCAACTCCCTCTCTGGGCTGTTTTCCCTGATTTGTACCTGGCTGCTGACTGTGGCTAGCAGACACAAGTAGGGGTGGATCACTGAATTTGGGATGATGTCCTATTCACCCTTTTTGCTTGGACAAAGCTATTTTCTGAGGATTTGGAGAAGCTAGTTGGTGAGCCCTAGCCATCTGGGAGCCAGTGGTCAGTTGAGCGGTGTGGCGCTAGTCCCTGAATATGTCTGGGGGCCCAGCCAGAGCTGCACCATGAGATGCTAGAGAGACACAAATGGATCCGCCTCTCAGGCATAAATAATGAATAACATGAGGAAGTAGGATGTAGCTAATTCTATTGCCATCATTTTGCACTTTGCTTAATTAACTGATATTACCAGGGATGTGTAGTAGTAATTACTCCTTTGCTGTCATTTCCCTGTTTTCTCCCACTAATTTGATCCTGGAATCCACCTACGATCCAAGGCCTGTCCTGATTGGCTATTTCTGAATCTATGACCCTTTGCATCTTGCTGACTTGCTAGGACTTTGTCCTGGTTTGGAGCACAGAGAGGTGGGCTCCCGAATGTGGGTGTCCCCAGATGGAAGCCTTGAGATGGTAAGCACAGATATTTGCCCTAAAATATAATTTCATTAATATTATATGGGAGTCAAATACATGTTCATGCATGTTCATAGAAGGCCTATTCACAATAGCCAAAAGGTGGAAATAATGTCCATCAATGGATGAATGGATAAACAAAAATGTGGTAGATCCATATTTTGGAATATTATTTGGCTATGTAAAGGAATGAATTATTGATACATCTAGAATGTGGATGAACCTTGAAAAGGTTATACTAAGTGTAAGAAGTCAAACCCAAAAGGTCACATATTGTATGATCCCATTTATATGATATAGCCAGAGCAGTAAATTCATAGAGACACATGTAGATTCGTGGTTGCCCGGGACCGGGAGGAGGGGGGAATGGGGAGGAACTGCTTTATGGGTATGGGGTTTCCTGCTGGCGTGATGAAAATGTTTTAGAACTAGATAGAGGCGGTGGTTACACAACATTGTGCGTATACTAAATGCCACTGATTTGTTCACGTTCAAATGGCTAGCTTTATGTTATGTAAATCTCACCTCAATAAAATGAGGTCAAATTTTTAAAACATTACATAGGAGAGATTTGGTTAAAGAGCATCGTATAATTATTGGAAAGGGTTTGAAGTTGTGACAGGAGCTACTTAGTCCTTCAGTGGAAGCAGCATATGTATTTCCCCATCTTCACACATCCCCAGGGGACAACGCATTCCCACAATGACAGGGTGGCAGTGTGTGTTAACCAGTTGTGTCCCGGAAGAGCATCTCGGGTAGAAGAGAGTGGTGGGGGAAGGGAGAAGTGCCCAGACAGGGAGTTAGACTCCAGTTCAAGACATACTGGGCCACCTCTTCTGCCTGGGATATGGGAGAGAGGAGACTTTTAAAAATCCAGTTTCTCTATGACCTATTAAAAAAAAAAATCGATCAGAGAATACATAATTAAATAGCAATATATTTTTAGAGAAATGTTCTACTCAGGAATTTTTTCCTTAAAGTTCATCATATTACTTAAGCATAACAGCAGCCTACTTATTAGATATAGATTGGGAAGCACAGAAAAGCATAAAGAAAAAGGGGGAAAGTGACCGATTAGCCCACCATGCAGAATGCATGCATGCTACTTTTAACAGCTTACTGTATCTTTTCCAGTGTTTTATCTTTGCCCTTTATTCACATAACTAAAACCATATTATGTACACAAATTTTTAACCTGCTTCTTTTTCCTTTAATATCATAGAATCAGCATTCCTCTGGTTTATTAAAACTGCTTTGTAAACATCATTGTGTTAGCTGCACAATACTCAATTGTAAGGACGTATGGTTTATCTAACTACGCCCTTATCAGTAGACACTTTCATTGCCCTCTGAGAGCTAAACACTAAACTCAGCACACACAACAGGAGTCACGGGTGGAGGGACCCAGGAGATCCCCTGGGCCTGACCGCGTGACCAGGGTTACACAAGCCTTCAGGCGAGGTGGCTGCGTGTAATCTTGGGAAGATGAGACTGGTGTGTGATTATAATTTTGCTGGTAGGACGCAAACTCACAGCAGCATATATCCTCTTTGGAGAGCAGGCAGAAGGGTGTCCCCAGCCCGTAGCTTGGAAAAGAAAGAACCGGAAGCTGACCGACTCGTGCAGGCCCTCCCCAGTGAGGAGGGAGTCTGGCCAAAAGATTTATATTTTTTACCTCTTGGGTAAACCTTTCCTGAGCCCCCTCTATATGGCAGGCAAAGGGGACACCTAGGAGTAAGGCACCCTCTATGCCTCAGAGGATGTAGCAGGGCAGGCAGGCTGATCAGTGTGATTATGAAGATGTGGGGCAGTGCAGTGCCGTCTGTGCCGTGGTGGGACTGTTCTGGGAGCATGGAGGGGGCATCCCAGGCCCAGTCTTGGTGTGGGGATGGGGGTGGGGACAGGGAGACTTCCTGTAGAAGGTGACACCTGAACTGAGAGGCTCAGTAGACAAACTAGAATTAGAGTCCTCTGAGCACCACCGCGGATTCTCCACATTGGTCACCCCCCTTCTGATTCCACACTCACCACGTGGCCGTTTGTAACTAATTTGGCTTCCAGTATCCATAGAGAGATGATGCGCTCTTCAGGTCCTTGTGATGGGGGCATTTCTCATTGCCATGGCTGTGTTAGTATCCGCTCCTGAACTTGGTTCCCGTGAGTCTATCTCCAAGAAATGGGCCCTGCTCTTTGTTCTGACCTGGTGAGTTTTCTGAGGCTGCAAGGCCAAGGATGCCCGGGACTGAGGCATGGTGAACTGGCCAGGGTGACCCAAGTACCCCAAGAAGGCCTCTCTGGGAACATCAGAGCTCCGCCTTCTCCCTTCTAACTGCAACAGCTCCTCCTCAAGGGTGTCATGCGGATTAATTGGGATGATGAATGGACAATGGGTCTGGCTCAGGGCTGGTGCTTGGAGGTCTAATTCTCATCCTCCTCCCTCGCAGACTCTCCTGCTCCTGTTCGGGGGCAGCGGGTGAGTGGAGGGGATGAGTCACATCGCACCCTCCAGCTAGTTCTCTCAGTTCATTAACCAAGCCATCAGTCAACGTGACTAATTGTTACTTTTTTGAGATAAATGTTTAAAATATCATCTCTTATGACAAGGTTCTTTAAAAGCTTTGTTGGGGGTGGTAGAGGAAGATAATACGCATGCACTGAACAACCAGAAAATCACACTGGAAGCGATTTGACTGTGAAGGTTCCCTCCTAGGCCTGGGGTGGATGTTTATGGTCAGCGTCCGATCTGACCCGGCAGTGCCCAGCTAAGTAACCGGCAGAGCTGGAATTCACACCCAGATCTGCCTTTCTAAGCCCCAGCGCCTGTACGGTTGGCTGCTATGTGTGGTGCCTCCATGTGTGGTGAGTGGACAGAAAGTCATGGACTTTGGTGTCAGATGGGCCTGGTTTTGCCTGACAAGCTGTGTGAACTTGGACAGACCATTCAGTCTCCTTAACAACCAGAAGACAGTAGTGGCAGCAGCAGCAATGATAATGACTCACACAGGGCACTTGCTAGGAGCCAGGCGTGATTTACCATATTAACTTGTTTAACTCGCAACCGCCCTATGAGGTTGATACTATTATTATGTTGACAGGGAGTTAATAACAGTGACCTCAGTGTGACCTCATGAAGATTAAATGAGATACTATGTGTGCAAGTGCTTGGCTTGGCAGAGGGTAAGGGTTAAATATTAGGGAATGTGGGTGACTACAGCTCTGAGAAAGACGCCAGCTCTTTGCTGCCAACATCCTCCATTCGTGAGAAGAGACAATCCTGAGCTGGATTAGAATCCGGGTTCTCTTTGATTTTCTCCGCCCAGTGTACCCGCTCTGGTTCACCAAGCTGCCGTTTGGCGCTCCATGATGTCAGCTGAGTGAACGAGCCACGGGGTCATAAGTCCCCTGGAGCTGACTTTGTCATCACATATTCCAGAACAGACAGGCCATTTCCTCAGACACAGAAAGCTTGTCCCTGAGAGAAGGTGTAGGGGCTGCTCTTGAGCCTCTGGTGCAGTTGTGTGATGTTAGGGGCTCTATTTTTTTTTTTTTAACATCTTTATTGGAGTATAATTGCTTTACATTGCTGTGTTAGTTTCTGCTGTATAACAAAGTGAATCACCTATACCTATACTTATATCCCCACATGCCCTCCCTCTTGCGTCTCCCTCCCACCCTCCCTATCCCACCCCTCTAGGTGGTCACAAAGCATGGAGCTGATCTCCCTGTGCTATGCAGCTGCTTCCCACTAGCTAGCTGTTTTACATTTCGTAGTGTATGTATGTCCATGCCACTCTCTCACTTCTTCCCAGCTTACCCTTCCCCTCCCCGTGTCCTCAAGTCCATTCTCTACATCTGCGTCTTTATTCCTGTCCTGCCCCTAGGTTCTTCAGAACCATTTTTTTTTCCGATTCCATATATATGTGTTAGCATACGGTATTTGTTTTTCTTTCTGACTTACTTCACTCTGTATGACAGACTCTAGGCCCATCCACCTCGCTACAAATAAGTCAATTTCGTTCCTTTTTATGGCTGAGTAATATTCCATTGTATAAATGTGCCACATCTTCTTTATCCATTCATCTGTCAATGGACACTTAGGTTGCTTCCATGACCTGGCTATTGTAAATAGAGCTGCAGTGAACACTGTGGTACACGACTCTTTGAGTCATGGTTTTCTCAGGGTATATGCCCAGTAGTGGGATTGCTGGGTCATATGATAGTTCAATTTTTAGTTTTTTAAGGAACCTCCATACTGTTCTCCATAGTGGCTGTATCAATTTACATTCCCACCAACAGTGCAAGAGGGTTCCCTTTTCTCCACACCCTCTCCAGCATTTATTGTTTCTATATTTTTTGATGATGGCCATTCTGACTGGTGTAAGGTGATACCTCATTGTAGCTTTGATTTGCATTTCTCTAATGATTAGTGATGTTGAGCATTCTTTCATGTGTTTGTTGGCAATCTGTATGTCTTCTTTGGAGAAATGTCTGTTTAGGTCATCTGCCCATTTTTGGATTGGGCTGTTTGTTTTTTTGATACTGAGCTGCATGAGCTGCTTGTATATTTTAGAGATTAATCCTTTGTCAGTTGCTTCGTTTGCAAATATTTTCTCCCATTCTGAGGGTTATCTTTTCGTCTTGTTTATGGTTTCCTTGGCTGTGCAAAAACTTCTAAGTTTCATTAGGTCCCATTTGCTTATTTTTGTTTTTATTTCCATTTCTCTAGGAGGTGGTTCAAAAAGGATCTTGCTGTGATTTATGTCATAGAGTGTTCTTCCTATGTTTTCCTCTAAGAGTTTTATAGTGTCTGGTCTTACATTTAGGTCTTTTTTTTAATATAAATTTATTTATTTTATTTATTTATTTTTGGCTGCCCTGGTCTTCGTTACTGCTCAGGCTTTCTCTAGTTGTGGTGAGCAGGGCGTACTCATCATTGCGGTGCACGGGCCTCTCATTGCGGTGGTTTCTCCTGTTGCGGAGCATGGGCTCAAGGCACACAAGCTTCAGCAGTTGTGGCTAGCAGGCTCTAGAGCGCAGGCTCAGTAGTTGTAGTGCATGGGCTTAGTTGCTCCATGGCATGTGGGATCTTCCCGGACTAGGGCTCAAACCCGTGTCCCCTGCTTTGGCAGGTGGATTCTCATCCACTGCACCACCAGGGAAGCCCTTACATTTAGGTCTCTAATCCATTTTGAGTTTATTTTTGTGTATGGTGTTAGGGAGTGTACTAATTTCTTTCTTTTACATGTAGCTGTCCAGTTTTCCCAGAACCACTTATTGAAGAGGCTGTCTTTTCTCCATTGTATATTCTTTTTTTTTTTTTAACATCTTTATTGGGGTACAATTGCTCTACAGTGGTGCGCTAGTTTCTGCTTTACAACAGAGTGAATCAGTTATACATATACATATGTACCCATATCTCCTCCCTCTTTGTCTCCCTCCCTCCCACCCTCCCTATCCCACCCCTCCAGACAGCCACAAAGAACCGAGCCGGTTTCCCTGTGCCATGCGGCTGCTTCCCACTGGCTATCTACCTTACGTTTGTTAGTATATATATGTCCATGTCTCTCTCTCGCCCTAACACACCTCACCCTTCCCCCTCCCCATATCCTCAAGTCTGTTCTCCAGTAGGTCTCTGTCTTTATTCCTGTTTTACCCCTAGGTTCTTCATAACATTTTTTTTTCTTAAATTCCATATATATGTGTTAGCATACGGTATTTGTCCTTCTCTTTCTGACTTACTTCACTCCGTATGACAGACTCTAGATCTATCCACCTCATTACAAATAGCTCAATTTCGTTTCTTTTTATGGCTGAGTAATATTCCATTGTATATATGTGCCACATCTTCTTTATCCATTCATCCGACGACGGGCACTTAGGTTGTTTCCATCTCCGGGCTATTGTAAATAGAGCTGCAATGAACATTTTGGTACATGACTCTTTCTGAATTCTGGTTTCCTCAGGGTATATACCTAGTAGTGGGATTGCTGGGTCATATGGTAGTTCTATTTGTAGTTTTTTAAGGAACCTCCATACTGTTCTCCATAGTGGCTGAACCAATTCACATTCCCACCAGCAGTGCAAGAGTGTTCCCTTTTCTCCACACCCTCTCCAGCATTTATTGTTTCTAGATTTTTTGATGATGGCCATTCTGACTGGTGTGAGATGATATCTCATTGTAGTTTTGATTTGCATTTCTCTAATGATTAATGATGTTGAGCATTCTTTCATGTGTTTGTTGGCAGTCTGTATATCTTCTTTGGAGAAATGTCTATTTAGGTCTTCTGCCCATTTTTGGATTGGGTTGTTTATTTTTTTGTTATTGAGCTGCATGAGCTGCCTGTAAATTTTAGAGATTAATCCTTTGTCAGTTGATTCATTTGCAAATATTTTCTCCCATTCTGAGGGCTGTCTTTTGGTCTTGTTTATGGTTTCCTTTGCTGTGCAAAAGCTTTGAAGTTTCATTAGGTCCCATTTGTTTATTTTTGTTTTTATCTCCATTACTCTAGGAGATGGGTCAAGAAGGATCTTGCTGTGATTTATGTCATAGAGTGTTCTGCCTATGTTTTCCTCTAAGAGTTTGATAGTTTCTGGCCTTACATTTAGGTCTTTAATCCATTTTGAGCTTATTTTTGTGTATGGTGTTAGGGAGTGATCTAATCTCATACTTTTACATGTACCTATCCAATTTTCCCAGCACCACTTATTGAAGAGGCTGTCCTTTCTCCACTGTATATTCCTGCCACCTTTATCAAAGATAAGGTGACCATATGTGCATGGGTTTATCTCTGGGCTTTCTATCCTATTCCATTGATCTATCTTTCTGTTTTTGTGCCAGTACCATACTGTCTTGATTACTGTAGCTTTGTAGTATAGTCTGAAGTCAGGCAGCCTGATTCCTCCAGCTCCATTTTTTGTTCTCAAGATTGCTTTGGCTATTCGGGGTCTTTTGTGTTTCCATACAAATTGTGAAATTTTTTGTTCTAGTTCTGTGAAAAATGCCAGTGGTAGTTTGATAGGGATTGCATTGAATCTATAGATTGCTTTGGGAAGTAGAGTCATTTTCACAATGTTGATTCTTCCAATCCAAGAACATGGTATATCTCTCCATCTGTTTGTATCATCTTTAATTTCTTTCATCAGTGTCTTATAATTTTCTGCATACAGGTCTTTTGTCTCCTTAGGTAGGTTTATTCCTAGATATTTTATTCTTTTTGTTGCAATGGTAAATGGGAGTGTTTTCTTGATTTCACTTTCAGATTTTTCATCATTAGTATATAGGAATGCCAGAGATTTCTGTGCATTAATTTTGTATCCTGCTACTTTACCAAATTCATTGATTAGCTCTAGTAGTTTTCTGGTAGCATCTTTAGGATTCTCTATGTATAGTATCATGTCATCTGCAAACAGTGACAGCTTTACTTCTTCTTTTCCGATTTGGATTCCTTTTATTTCCTTTTCTTCTCTGATTGCTGTGGCTAAAACTTCCAAAACTATGTTGAATAAGAGTGGTGAGAGTGGGCAACCTTGTCTTGTTCCTGACCTTAGTGGAAATGCTTTCAGTTTTTCGCCATTGAGGATGATGTTGGCTGTGGGCTTGTCATATACGGCCTTTATTATATTGAGGAAAGTTCCCTCTACACCTACTTTCTGCAGGGTTTTTATCATAAATGGGTGTTGAATTTTGTCAAAAGCTTTCTCTGCATCTATTGAGATGATCATATGGTTTTTCTCCTTCAATTTGTTAATATGGTTAATCACATTGATAGATTTGCGTATATTGAAGAATCCTTGCATTCCTGGAATAAACCCCACTTGATCATGGTGTATGATCCTTTTAATGTGCTGTTGGATTCTGTTTGCTAGTATTTTGTTGAGGATTTTTGCATCTATGTTCATCAGTGATATTGGCCTGTAGTTTTCTTTCTTTGTGACATCCTTGTCTGGTTTTGGTATCAAGGTGATGGTGGCCTCGTAGAATGAGTTTGGGAGTGTTCCTCCCTCTGCTATATTTTGGAAGAGTTTGAGAAGAATAGGTGTTAGCTCTTCTCTAAATGTTTGATAGAATTCGCCTGTGAAGCCATCTGGTCCTGGGCTTTTGTTTGTTGGAAGATTTTTAATCACAGTTTCAATTTCAGTGTTTGTGATTGGTCTGTTCATATTTTCTATTTCTTCCTGATTCAGTCTTGGCAGTTTGTGCATTTCTAAGAATTTGTCCATTTCTTCCAGATTGTCCATTTTATTGGCATAGAGTTGCTTGTAGTAATCCCTCATGATTTTTTGTATTTCTGCAGTGTCAGTTGTTACTTCTCCTTTTTCATTTCTGATTCTATTGATTTGAGTCTTCTCCCTTATTTTCTTGATGAGTCTGGCTAATGGTTTATCAATTTTGTTAATCTTCTCAAAGAACCAGCTTTTAGTTTTATTGATCTTTGCTATTGTTTCCTTCATTTCTTTTTCATTTATTTCTGATCTGATTTTTATGATTTCTTTCCTTCTGCTAACTCTGGGGTTTTTTTGTTCTTCTTTCTCTAATTGCTTGAGGTGCAAGGTTAGGTTGTTTATTCGAGATGTTTCCTGCTTCTTAAGGTGGGCTTGTATTGCTATAAACTTCCCTCTTAGAACTGCTTTTGCTGCATCCCATAGGTTTTGGGTCGTTGTATCTCCATTGTCATTTGTTTCTAGGTATTTTTTAATTTCCTCTTTGATTTCTTCAGTGATCACTTCGTTACTAAGTAGTGTATTGTTTAGCCTCCATGTGTTTGTATTTTTTACTGCTCTTTTCCTATAATTGATATCTAATCTCATGGCGTTGTGGATGGTTGTTAGTATTTGCCTTATGTATTGAGGTGCTCCTATGTTGGGGGCATAAGTATTTACAATTGTTATATCTTCTTCTTGGATCGATCCCTTAATCATTATGTAGTGTCCTTCTTTGTCTCTTCTGATAGTCCTTATTTTAAAGTCTATTTTGTCTGATATGAGAATTGCTACTCCAGCTTTCTTTTGGTTTCCATTTGCATGGAATATCTTTTTCCATCCCCTTACTTTCAGTCTGTATGTGTCTCTAGGTCTGAAGTGGGTCTCTTGTAGACAGCATATATATGGGTCTTGTTTTTGTATCCATTCAGCCAATCTGTGTCTTTTGGTGGGAGCATTTAGTCCATTTACATTTAAGGTAATTATCGATATGTATGTTCCTATTCCCATTTTCTAAATTGTTTTGGGTTCGTTATTATAGGACTTTTCCTTCTCTTGTGTTTTTGTCTAGAGCAGTTCCTTTAGCATTTGTTGTAAAGCTGGTTTGGTGGTGCTGAACTCTCTCAGCTTTTGCTTGTCTGTAAAGGTTTTAATTTCTCCATCAAATCTGAATGAGATCCTTGCTGGGTAGAGTAATCTTGGTTGCAGGTTTTTCTCCTTCATCACTTTCAGTATGTCCTGCCACTCCCTTCTGGCTTGTAGAGTTTCTGCTGAGAGATCAGCTGTTAACCTTATGGGGATTCCCTTGTGTGTTATTTGTTGTTTTTCCCTTGCTGCTTTTAATATGCTTTCTTTGTATTTAGTTTTTGACAGTTTGATTAATATGTGTCTTGGCGTATTTCTCCTTGAATTTATCCTGTATGGGACTCTCTGTGCTTCCTGGACTTGATTAACGATTTCCTTTCCCATATTAGGGAAGTTTTCAACTATAATCTCTTCAAATATTTTCTCAGTCCCTTTCTTTTTCTCTTCTTCTTCTGGAACCCCTATAATTCGAATGTTGGTGCGTTTAATGTTGTCCCAGAGGTCTCTGAGACTGTCCTCAGTTCTTTTCATTCTTTTTTCTTTATTCTGCTCTGCAGTAGTTATTTCCACTATTTTATCTTCCAGGTCACTTATCCGTTCTTCTGCCTCATTTATTCTGCTATTGATCCCATCTAGAGTATTTTTCATTTCATTTATTGTGTTGTTCATCATTGTCTGTTTCATCTTTATTTCTTCTAGGTCCTTGTTAACTGCTTCTTGCATTTTGTCCATTCTATTTCCAAGATTTTGGATCATCTTTACTATCATTATTCTGAACTCTTTTTCAGGTAGACTGCCTATTTCCTCTTCATTTGTTAGGTCTGGTGGGTTTTTATCTTGCTCCTTCATCTGCTGTGTGTTTTTCTGTCTTCTCATTTTGCTTATCTTACTGTGATTGGGTTCACCTTTTTGCAGGCTGCAAGTTCGTAGCTCCCGTTGTTTTTGATGTCTGTCTCCAGTGGCTAAGGTTGGTTCAGTGGGTTGTGTAGGCTTCCTGGTGGAGGGGACTAGTGCCTGTGTTGTGGTGTATGAGGCTAGATCTTGTCTCTCTAGTGGGCAGGTCCACGTCTGGTGGTGTGTTTTGGGGTGTCTGTGGACTTATTATGATTTTAGGCAGCCTCTCTGCTAGTGGGTGGGGTTGTGTTCCTGTCTTGCTATATGGTTGGCATAGGTTGTCCAGCACTGTAGCTTGCTGGTCGTTGAGTGAAGCTGGGTGCTGGTGTTGAGATGGAGATCTCTGGGAGATTTTCACCGTTTGATATTATGTGGGGCTGGGAGGTCTCTTCTTGACGAGTGTTCTGAAGTTGGCTCTCCCACCTCAGAGGCAGAGTCCTGATTCCTGGCTGGAGCGCCAAGAGCCTTTCATCCACTCGGCCAGATACATGGGGAGTTTCTTGCCTTTTGGGAGGTCTGAGGTCTTCTGCCAGCAATCAGTAGGTGTTCTGTAGGAGTTGTTGCACATGTAGATGTATTTCTGGTGTATTTGTGGGGAGGAAGGTGATCTCCGCGTCTTACTCCTCTGCCATCTTTCCACCGTGCCTCTATTGTATATTCTTGCCTGCTCTATCAAAGATAAGCTGACCATATGTGCATGGGTTTATCTCTGAGCTTTCTATCCTGTTCCATTGATCTATATTTCTGTTTTTCTGCCAGTACCATACTGTCTTGATTACTGTAGCTTTGTAGTATAGTCTGAAGTCAGGGAGCCTGATTCCTCCAGCTCCGTTTCTCTTTCTCAAGATTGCTTTGGCTATTCGGGGTCTTTTGTGTTTCCGTACAAATTGTGAAACTTTTGTTCCAGTTCTGTGAAAAATGCCATTGGTAGTTTGAAAGGGATTGCATTGAATCTGTGGATTGCTTTGGGTAGTATAGTCATTTTCACAATGTTGATTCTTTAAATCCAAGAACGTGGTATATCTCTCCATCTGTTTGTAACATCTTTAATTTCTTTCACCAGTGTCTTATAGTTTTCTGCATACAGGTCTTTTGTGTCCCTAGGTAGGTTTATTCCTAGGTATTTTATTCTCTTTGTTGCAAAGGTAAATGGGGTTGTTTCCTTAATTTCTCTTTCAGATTTTTCATCATTAGTGTATAGGAATGCAGGAGATTTATGTGCATTAGTTTTGTATCCTGCTAGTTTACCAAGTTCATTGATTAGCTCTAGTTGTTTTCTGGTAGTATCTTTAGGAGTCTTTATGGATAGTATCATGTCATCTGCAAACAGTGACAGTTTTACTTCTTTTCCAAGTGGTATTCCTTTTATTTCTTTTTCTTCTCTGATTGCTGTGGCTAAAACTTCCAAAACTATGTTGAATAACAGCGGTGAGGGGGCACCCTTGTCTTGTTCCTGATCTTAGTGGAAATGGTTTCAGTTTTTCACCATTGAGAATGATGTTGGCTCTGGGTTTGTCATATATGGGCTTTTTTAGGTTGAGGTAGGTTCCCTTTATGCCCACGTCCTGGAGAAGTTTTATCATAAATGGGTATTGAATTTTGTTGAAAGCTTTTTCTGCATCTATTGAGATTATCATATGGCTTTTATCCTTCAATTTGTTATTATGGTATATCACGTTGACTGATTTGCATATACTGAAGAATTCTTGCATTTCAGGGATAAACCCCACTTGATCATGGTGTATGATCCTTTTAATGTGCTGTTGGATTCTGTTTGCTAGAATTTTTTGATGATTTTTGCATCTATGTTCATCAGTGATATTGGCCTGTAGTTTCCTTTTTTGGTAGTATCTTTGTTTGGTTTTGGTATCAGGGTGATGGTGGCCTTGTAGAATGAGTTTGGGAGTGTTCCTCCCTCTGCTATATTTTGGAAGAATTTGAGTATGAGAGGTGTTAGCTCTTCTCTAAATGTTTGATAGAATTCGCCTGTGAAGCCATCTGGTCCTGGGCCTTTGTATGTTGGAAGATTTTTAATCACGGTTACAATTTCAGTGCTTGTGATCGGTCTGTTCATATTTTCTACTTCTTCCTGGTTCAGTCTTGGAAGGTTGTACTTTATTAAGAATTTGTCCATTTCTTCCAGGTTGTCCATTTTATTGGCATATAGTTGCTTGTAGTAATCTCTCATGATCCTTTGTATTTCTGCAGTGTCAGTTGTTACTTCTGCTTTTTCATTTCTAAATCTGTTGATTTGAGTCTTCTCCATTTTTTTCTTGATGAGCCTGGCTAATGGTTTATCAATTTTGTTTATCTTCTCAAAGAACCAGCTTTTAGTTTTATTGATCTTTGCTATCGTTTCCTTCATTTCTTTTTCATTTATTTCTGATCTGATCTTTATGATTTCTTTCCTTCTGTTAACTTTGGGTTTTTTTTGGTTCTTCTTTCTCTAATTGCTTTAGGTGTAAGGTTAGGTGTTTATCTGAGATTTTTCTTGTTTCTTGAGGTAGGATTGTATTGCTATAAACTTCCCTCTTAGAACTGCTTTTGCTGCATCCCATAGGTTTTGGGTCATTGTGGTTTCATTGTCATTTGTTTTTAGGTACTTTTTGACTTCCTCTTTGATTTCTTCAGTGACCTCTTCCTTATTTAGTAGTGCATTGTTTAGCCTCCATGCATTTGTATTTTTTACAGACTTTTTCCTGTAATTGATATCTAGTCTCATAGCATTGTGGTCAGTAAACATACTTGATATGATTTCAATTTTCTTAAATTTACCAAGGCTTGTTTTGTGACCCAAGATATGATCTATCATGGAGAGTGTTCCATGAGCACTTGAGAAGAAAGTGTATTCTGTTGTTTTTGGATGGAATGTCCTATAAATATCAATGAAATCCATCTTGCTTAATGTATCATTTTAAGCTTGTGTTCCCTTATTTATTTTCATTTTCATTGATCTGTCCATTGTTGAACATTGGGCGTTAAAGTCCCCTACTATTATTATTATTATGTTAGCATTTGCCTTATGTATTGAGGAGCTCCTATGTTGGGTGCATATATATTTACAATTGTTTTATCATCTTCTTGGATTTATATCTTGATCATTATGTAGTGTCCTTCTCTGTCTCTTGTAATAGTCTTTATTTTAAAGTGAAGTTTGTCTGATGTGAGTATTGCTACACCAACTTTCTTGTGATTTCCATTTTCTTGGAGTATTTTTTCCATCCCCTCACTTTCAGTACATATGTGTCCCTAGGTCTGAAGTTGGTCTCTTGTAAACAGCATATATATGGGTCTTGTTTTTGTATCCATTCAGCCAATCTATGTCTTTTGGTTGGAGCATTTAATCCATTTACATTTAAGGCAATTATAGTATGTATGTTCCTATAACCATTTTCTTAATTGTTTTGTGTTTGTTATTGTAGGTCTTTTCCTTCTCTTGTGTTTCCTGCCTAGAAAAGTTCCTGTAGCATTTGTTGTAAAGCTGGTTTGGTGGTGCTGAATTCTCTTAGCTTTTGCTTGTGTGTAAACATTTTAATTTCTCCCTCTAATCTGAATGAGGTCCTTGCTGGGTAGAGTAATCTTGGTGGTAGGTTTTTCCCTTTCATCACTTTAAATATGTCCTGCCACTCCCTTCTGGCTTGCAGAGTTTCTGCTGTAAGATCAGCTGTTAACCTTATGGGGATTCCCTTGTATGTTATTAGTTGCTTTTCCCTTGCTGCTTTCAATATTTTTTCTTTGTTTTTAATTTTTGATAGTTTGATTAATATGTGTCTTGGTGTATTTCTCCTTGGATTTATCCTGTATGGGACTCTGTGCTTCCTAGACTTGCTTGACTATTTCCTTTCCCATATTAGGGAAGTTTTCAACTATAATCTCTTGAAATATTTTCTCAGTCCCTTTCTTTTTCTCTTCTTCTTCTGGCACCCCTATAATTTGAATGTTGGTCTATTTAATGTTGTCCCAGAGGTCTCTGAGACTGTCCTCAATTCTTTTCATTCTTTTTTCTTTATTCTGCTCTCTGGTAGTTATTTCCACTATTTTATCTTCCAGGTCACTTATCCGTTCTTCTGCCTCGGTTATTCTGCTATTGATTCCTTCTAGAGAATTTTTAATTTCATGTATTGTGTTGTTCTTCATTGTTTGCTCTTAAGTTCTTCTAGGTCCTTATTAAACGTTTCTTGTATTTTCTCTATTCTATTTCCAAGATTTTTGATCACCTTTGCTATCATTACTCTGAATTCTTTTTCAGGTAGACTGCCTGTTTCCTCTTCATTTGTTTGGTCTGGTGGGTTTTTACCTTGCTCCTTCATCTGCTGTGTATTTCTCTGTCTTCTCTTTTTGCTTAGCTTACTGTGTTTGGCATCTCCTTTTCACAGGCTGCAGGTTCGTAGTTCCCGTTGTTTTTGGTGTTTGCCCGCAGTGGCTAAGGTAGGTTCAGTGGGTTCTGTAGGCTTTCTGGTGGAGGGGACTGTTGCCTGTGTTCTGGTAGATGAGGCTGGATCTTGTGTTTCTGGTAAGCAGGGTCGTGTTTGGTGGTGTGTTTGGGGGTGTCTTTGAACTTATTATGATTTTAGGCAGCCTCTCTGCTAATGGGTGGAGTTGTGTTCCTATCTTGCTAGTTGTTTGGCATGGGGTGTCCAGCACTTTAGCTTGCTGGTCGTTGAGTAGAGCCGCATGTTAGCATTGAGATGGCGATCTCTGGGAGAGCTCTTGCCGATTGATATTACTTGGGGCCGGGAGGTCTCTCGTGGTCCAATGTCCTGAACTCGGCTCTCCCACATCAGAGGCTCAGGCCTCACATCCAGCCAGAGCACCAAGACCCTGTCAGCCACATGGCTCAGAAGAAAAGGGAGAAAGAATAGAAAGAAGAAAGAAAGAAAGAATGAAAGAAAGAAAGAACGAAAGAAAAAAAGAAAGAAAGATATTAAAATAAAAAATTTGAAAATATTATTAAAATAAAAAAAGAAAAAAGGAATAAAAATAGAAAAAAAAAGAAGAGAGCAATCAAACCAATAAAAAAATCCACCGATGATAGCAAGTGCTTAAAACTAAACTAAGATAAACATAAAAATCAGAAACTGGTCAGTCACATACAGCAAAACCCAAGTCTACAGTTGCTCCCAAAGTCCACTGCCTCAGTTTTGGGGTGATTCATTGTCTATTCAGGTATTCCACAGATGCAGGGTACATCAAGTTGATTGTGGAGATATAATCCGCTGCTCCTGAGGCTGCTGGGAGAAATTTCCCTTTCTCTTCTTTGTTTGCACAGCTCCTGGAGTTCAGCTTTGGTTTTGGCCTTGCCTCCACGTGTAGGTCACCGTCTGGCATCTGTTCTTTGCCCAGACAGGACGGGGTTAAAGGAGCAGCTGATTAGGCGGCTCTGGCTCACTCAGGCTGGGGGGCAGGAGGGGTAGGGAATGCGGGGCGAGGCTGCGGCGGCAGAGGCCGACGTGACGTTGCACCAACCTGAGGCGCGCCTTGCGTTCTCCCAGGGAAGTTGTCCCTGGATCATGGGACCCTCCCTGGCCATGGCGGGCTGCACAGGCTCCTGGGAGGGGAGGTGTGGATAGTGACCTGTCCTTGCACACAGGCTTCTTGGTGGCTGCAGCAGCAGCCTTAGCGTCTCATGCCCGTCTCTGGGGTCCGCACTGATAGCCGCGGCTCACGCCCGTCTCTGGAGCTCATTTAGGCGGTGCTCTGAACCCCCTCTCCTCGCGCACCCCGAAACAACGGTCTCTTGCCTCTTCGGCTGGTCCAGACATTTTCCCGGACTCCCTCCCGGCTAGTTGTGGCGCTCTAGCCCACTTCAGGCTGTGTTCACGCCGCCAACCCCAGTCCTCTCCCTGGAATCCGACCTCTGAAGGCGGAGCCTCAGCTCCCAGCCCCTATCCGCCCTGGCGGGTGAGCTGACAAGCCTCTCTGGCTGGTGAGTGCTGGTTGGCCCTGATCCTCTGTGTGGGAATCTCTCCACTTTGCCCTCTGCGCCCCTATTGCTGCGCTCTCCTCTGTGGCTCTGAAGCTTCCCCCCATCCCACCCCCATCTCCGCCAGTGAAGGGGCTTCCTAGTGTGTGGAAAGTTTTCCTCCTTCACAGCTCCCTCCCAGAGGTGCAGGTCCCATCCCTATTCTTCTGTCTCTGTTTTTTCTTTTTTCTTTTGCCCTACTCAGGTACGTGGGGAGTTTCTTGCCTTTTTGGAGGTCTGAGGTCTTCTGCCAGCGTTCAGTAGGTGTTCTGTAGGAGTTGTTCCACGTGTAGATGTGTTTCTGATGTATTTGTGGGGAGAAAGGTGATCTCCACATCTTACTCCTCTGCCATCTTGAAGATCCTCCAGGGGCTCTGCTTTTTATTATCAGAAAAGGGGGACATCTACATGGCTCACCAGCTTCCCACCACCAATAGGATGACCTATTTTTCTCCACACAGTTCCTGGCAATTTTATTCTGGGGGAGGAGGTGGGATGCGGTTGGGAGTGGGGGAGAGGGGACCATCGCCGAATCCACTGGGAAAGACCCCTGGCATCCCAGGAAAGGGGAGCCTGTCTGCCCTTCCGGAGCCCCATCTTGATAGAGACATCCCTGTGAGCTCAGGAGGCTGATTCTCTGGGCACCATGCGGCTCCACCTGACGCATCTACTCCAGTTCCTGTTATGGTCTATTTCTACCCGGACAGGGAGGCTGTCTTCTTTTTACCCAATCTGAGCATCTCCTTCTGTGGAGTGTTAACTCACTTCCTTCGGGCCCGTGCTCTGAGCAGAGAGGGACGAGCTGGTCACCAATTTCTGTATGATAACCCTTCAGATCCTCAAAGACTGTTATTAAATCTCCCCTTGGCTGCCTCCTATCTAACTAAATCATTCCTACCCTTTTCACCTTTTTCTCCACGGATCGTTTCTTCATTCTGTGCAGCACTGTTCAGAGCCCCTCCATCTTCCCTCAGCGACCAGGAACCTAGGAAGCCGAGGGGTCAGCCCAAGCTCAGGGGCCACTGCTGGCTGAGGGATAAGGACAAAGTGCAGCTGGGTGTGTGTGCGGGTGTCCCACAACACTTTCTGTTGCCCCTGGGTCTCGAGTGCACAGCCTCGGCTTCTCTCCTTGCTGCTCCCGGGGCAAAGGAGAAAGATGTTTTCTCCACCAGGGGACAGCCTTGGCTCCCAGCTTCTCTTCCTTTCCTCTCCCTTTCGGCTCTGCCCCTCCACACTGACCACCGCAATCCAGCACCCTCCACTGTGTTCAGGTGCACGAGAGAAGACACCCTGAACAGCGGACACAGACAGGCAGCAGCCACAGGCAACAACAGCTAACATCAGCCATGAGCTGCTGGCTGACTGTATCTCAGTTCTTCAAACAACCCGATTGTCCCCATTTTACCCAAGGAGACTCTAAAGCTCAGCTATAGGGCCTGTAAGTCACTTGTTTGAGACCACACCTGGGAGTCGGTACAGCCAGGTTTGAAAGCCAGGCAGTGGGACTTCAGACACAGTGCTTTTAACACTTTCTATCTCATGCTACTTACGTTGCACAAAGTGGATCGGGGATGGGAAGAGCCCATAACAGGTACATCAGGAGTACAGGACTATGTGGACAACTGGGGCTAAAACAAGGGACTCTGAGAGAGCTGTCAGAGAGGCAGGAAGAGAACCAGAAGGGAGAGTTTCAGGAAGGAGGATGATCAATTTCAAATGCACAGAAAGATCAAATATAATTAGTCCATGTTTATCTTCCAGCCAAGATAAGCTGTCCCCACTGGACCCATTTTCTGGCCTCTAGAAGAGGCCCGTTTGTGTCCCAGGCCCATCCGCCGACTGCATGGTTGTCATTGACCCTCTTCTCCGTAAGGGTTCTCCCCAAACTTCTCCAGCCCCAAGAATCCAAACTCCCAGCCCAGAGGAACCAGGGCTCTCAGAAGCCAGGCCCTGGTGAGAACACCTGGGAAGGTTAGGGTGTCCATCTCCTCCCTGTGCATGGACCTGGACCCGGATCTCCTGCTTTCCAGCCCATGGGTCTTCCTCCGACTGTACTGCCGGCACACCTCTTGCTTCCCAATTTCTCCTCCTCCCTTCCTTCCCTTCTTGACATAACCTGGGTAGAAGGGACGTCTTTGTTCCTTTTTCAGTTTTTCACCACAACTAGTTGGGGTGGGGTTGGGTAAAGAACAACCCCCTAAGAGATATCCACATCCTAATCTCTGGAACCTGTGAATGCTACCTTATATGGCAAAAAGAGGTCTTTGCAGATGTGATTAAGTTAAGAATTTTGAGATGGGGAGATTAACCTGGATTATCCTGTTGGACACTAAACGAAATCACATGTATCTTATAACAGAGAGGCAGGGGGATATTGGACACCATCTGGTGTCAAAGGCTGAGAAGAGGAGAAGGCAATGTGAAGATGAAACAGAGAGATTAAAAGATGCTGACCTTGAAGATTGCAGTGATGTGGCCCCAAGTCAAGGAATGGCAGCAGCCACCAGAAGCAGGAAGAAGCACAGAAAGGATTCTTTCTTAGACCCTGTGGAGCCAGCATGGCCCTACCAGCCTTTTGATTTTGGCCTAGTGATACTGACTTCGAACTTCTAACTTTCAGAAACCTAAGCAAATAAATTTCTGTGTTTTTATGGGTATGTATCCAACCCCTAAAAAACCACTAATTTGAAAAGATAAATGCACCCCAATGTTCACAGCAGCATTATTTACAACTGCCAAGATATGGGAGCAACCTAAGTGTCCATCAACAGATGAATGGCTAGAGAAGATGTGGTGCATATACACAATGGAATACTACTCAGCCATAGAAAGAATGAAATTTTGCCATTTGCAGCAACAGGGATGGACTTGGAGAGCATTATGCTAAGTGAAATAAGTCAGACAGAGAAAGACAAATTCTGTGTGATATCACTTATATGTGGAATCTGAAAAATACAACAGACTACTGAATATAACAAAAAAGAAACAGATTCACAGATATAGAGAACAAATTAGTGGTTACCAGTGGGGAGAGGAAAGGGGGGAGGGGCAAGATAGGGGTAGGGGATTAAGAGGTACAAACTACTATGCATAAAATAAGCTACAAGGGTATATTGTACAACACAGAGAATATGGCCAATATTTTATAATAACTATAAAAGGAGTATAACCTCGTGAAAATTGTGAATCATTATATTGTACACATGTAACATATAATATTGTACAGCAACTACACTTCAATAAAGAAGAAGAAAGAAACGAAGTTGTAAATACACAGTTTACCAAAAAAATTGTCTGTGCTTCTAAGGCACCCAGTTTGTAGTAATCTGTTACAGCAAAGAAAATGAATACATGGGCATCACCAATATACATGTGCAGGTTAAAGCCTACCACCATTTAAAAATGCTTGAACCCCATGTTTGCAGTTCAATGACTAGGGGTGGGACGGGAGTGGAGGTGGAGCTCGAAAATTCAAATGCATTGTCAGAGGCAGGATTTTGCTATCATTTGTTCATACTCTTCCTTCCCTCCATGCTTGAGGCACTTAAGGCCAGAAGCTTCACCTACGGGGTCTGAGAGGATCTTGTTGAACTTGTTAATTTGTGCCTTCTCAGCAGTGCTTGCATTTTAAAAAGTGTCATCTCCTTGTTAGCCCTCAAAGTACAATCTTTAATCTTGCTCCTTCCCTAGGCTCTGCAGGTCCCTGAGGATGGCTATTCCATTGGCCTGTAAAACGCTAGAAAGGAAATAAAAATGTAGGGTTGGTGAGGGGATGAGGGTGCTTAGACAGAGTGGCCAAGAACGGCTTTCTGAGGGCATGACTTTTATGCTTAAAATCTGGGTTATTCCGGGTAAGGAACAACGTGAGCAAAGGTTCCAGGGTAGGAAAAAATCAGACACATGTTCTAGAGCTGAAAGGAGGCCAGTGTGGCTAGAGAGTAGAGCTAACTTGATCACACAGAGCTTTGTCGGCAACCCTGGGGAGTTTGGATTTTTCTTTAAGTAAAATGCAAAGCAGGCTAAATTGTTAATGCAAAATCTCAGCCCCTTCACAATTTCAAACTTACCAGTACTATTTTTTTTTTTTTCCATCACGCAGAAACCAAGAGACAGAGAAATTAAGTCGAATAACTTGCTCAGAGTCACACAACTAATAAATGGAGTCTGGGTGAAAACCTAGTTCTAGATGACTCCAGACTGCATGCTCTTAACCCCATGAAAGAGGGTCTCCAGTGGATTCACTGTGACATACCGTTCAGTGCGGATATAAGTAGAGACAGATCTCTTGAAGTGTAGCCTCCAGTGTTGCGAACTTTAACCATGTCATTCAGAGACCTGATCACCCAAGATGTGGTGAGGCAGTATGGTTAATTCACCCTGTGCTGGACCCATCAGGCCCATGGCTTTGACTTCTAATTGTCTGAAATGCTTTTCTCATCTAATATGCTCTAGGATGTAATGATCCAGAAACTGCCGGCTGATGGAATGAGGGGCGGGGGCGGGGGCAGGGGCGGGGTAGGGGGATGCTTGCCTGCTTTTCTGTATGGACTGGGATCTATTTCCAAAATGGTTTTCTCATCCTTTTTCTACCACTCCCACTGCTCAATAAATATTGCTATTATGATTCATTATTATTTCCTCAAAATAGTGGAATTATGGAGAAACTCCCAGAAGAGAAAGAAAGCCAATAAGATGGAGGAAGGAGGACCTTGTCAGAGGGGCTTACCTGGTGGGATAGGTAGGGCCAGTCCTGCTGGGTCTGGGCTGGGCCTGGAGCCCCTGGAAGCTCATAGCTGGAGGGGAGGGTTACATGGGGCCCTGCAAATGGACCTCCTTGGCAATGCTTCACTTTAATGAAATTCCAGATTGTATGGCTCCCCCCGTCCTACCAGGTACAAGCATAGAAGAGGAGACACAGGAGAGAGATACCCAGTTTGGGAGGTGAGAGTGGGAGGTAAGAGGCAAGGGAAGGGTGAGTGTCCTTTTTTCATCTCTACTCCTATTGTTTGGCCCAAACCTGGACACACGATGGACCCTTAGGAAGCGTTGCACTGCAGTAGTGGGTGGAATGAAATAATTGTGCTCCAGCTCTGCCGCCTGTTCTCTGGGTGACCCTGGTTAAGCTGCATCACCTCCTTGAACACGGTTCCCCCACCCACCAAGTGGGTGTGAGAGTAGCAGCCATCTGGCGGAGTTCATTTTGTGGAGGAAGAGCAGTGAGTGCACCTTGTAAACTCTGAAGCCTTAAACAATTCTAAGGCAAGAAAATCTCCAAGACAGTGTCTGTTGTTCCTTTTCGAATATGCCCAGGTATCACATTTTTCTAAGGGTTAAAAGCACAGTTCTCTCACTAACATATTTCTGCATAATAATGAGAATATACGTATTCTTCTTAATGGGATGCAAGAAAGCTAGTTTTGTTTCGAATGGGAAAAATGCTGTTCATAAACATACAGCCCCCTCCCTCCATTAGTCTGTGCAAAAAAAAAAAAAAAAAAAAGTAATAGTTCTTCACGGGTTTAGGGCAAAAATGTCAGTACCATTATTTGTGCAGCATGAAGACTTTCTCTTTGTCACCAGTCCCAACACTGGGACTTTCTGGAACCAAAATTAAGGTGGTAAGGGAGGGGCTACTTTCCTGTTTTTAGGGTGATTTAGAAGGTGGCAGTGTGGAAAAAAAGATCAGAAAGAGGCTAAACCACCTATAGGCCAATAGTTGTAGGCAGATAGGCCCTGGTTCCAGTCCTGGCTCTACCACTTACTTACAAGGTCTGTGACCTTGGGCATGAAGCTTGGAGCCTCTGGATTCCTATTGTCTCATCTACAAAATGAGACCAGTGACACCGTCCTCTTTGGGCCATGGTAGGGTTTAATGAGAGAATGTGTGTGAAGCACATGGCACAGGGCCTGCTCTATACAAGCTCAGTCATTAGGGCTGTTTTAGGACTTCTGAGCTCAGCTTTCTGTTGGCTGACACACAGAGGAGGGAGACTGCAGTGAAACGATCAGCCCTACAGCCTCTGGTTTTACACCACTACAAATCCTTCAGCACCTTGACGTGGTCCTGAAGTGTGTGAGGTGGTGACTGTCCCCCTCCCGGAAATGGAGACGGAAGGATGGTTATGCCACACCTCCTGCCCAGACGTTGTGATGGATCAAATACTTAGCCATGCATTGCCCCAGAAATGGCTGTCTCTTGGATCTGGAATGCACTGCAGACCTTCAGAGAGCTGTACTCTTTGAGACACTATTCTAGCTCATTCTGCCACCCTTTTGGGGTCAGCCTCAGTGACAGAGTGAGATCCCTAGTTCCATCTTGGTTGGCCACTCCTTCCCCTCCCAACTGGACTGGGCTGCATAAGCCCATCAGCTCCACTGGGCCCTTGATCTGCTGTCATGGGGGAAAGATTACAAATGCAAGCATGGACTGGGCGTGCAGGCGATTGGTGACAGGTAGGGTGAAGTCTGGCCTAGGGTTTGGTATGTGATAATGATCCTCTAAACAAAAGAAAATTATACCCTGAAATGGAATGATTCCTTTATTCTCTTGAACTGAATGTGCTGGACTTGGGAGGCCCCTCGCTTTCTTGCTGCCTGGACTGTTTCTACCTCTCTCTTCTTGCCAGTATCGTTTGTGTCACATTCCAGAAATCTTTTCTAGGATTGAAATCCTAACGAAAATGGACCGGCTTGAAACTCGGAGCTCCTCATAGATCAAGTCCTTAGGTACAATCGTGAGGATCCACCATAGGCTGAGTCACCTTGAATGATTTTAATTCACTACTTACAGCTTGGTTTTATCATAGCAATAACAATAGCATATTGGCACACAGAGTAGGCATTCAATAAGTGATTTTGGAAAAAAAAAAGAATGACTAAGTAAAGCACATAGTCTGATGCCAAGTGTGCAATCAAGATATATTAGTAGAATCTGAATTTCATCAGTTGTCATATCTGTGAAAATGGGAATAATAATCATAGCACCTGCAGGCAGGGGTCTGATAGAATGAAGTGAGATAATCTGTGCAAAGAGCCCAGTGCCTGTCATACACTGGATAGTCAATATCTGTTCACTGTCATTATTATCAGCTGTGCAGGCTTTGGGATTTTTTTTTTTTCATAATGTGGTTAATTCGAAGGAAGTGAGACATGATTTCCGCTGAGGAGGCTCAGCTCTCTACACCTCAGCAGACTGGAGTGTGATGTATGGGAGGATTGGGTAGAGAAGCAAGCAGAGGGACGGAGATAATCCAAGGGACATTTGGGGCTGCTAGTTCCTTTGCAAGGCGCTAGGAGTCTAGATCAGTTCCACGTGATGCTTTTTGTTGTCAGAAAGAAGGCAGCTGGAGGGTACAGGAAGCCCAGTGAGACCAATGCCAGGCACGCTGTCCTAGGAATCCCAGGAGTATTTCAGGGGACTGGTCTGATTTCTACCTGCAAATACGGGGTTCAGGACACTCAGGATAAATGCCTTCATTTCTAGGCACGGCTGTTTGCCTTGGCAAGCAAAAGCGAATAAGGCAAGGCTGAGCAATGGAAGCGGCTGCTTCAAAGTTCATCCCAATAAATAGATTGAGCAGATTTGTAAGAACGGGGCTGTGTGAGATGATTATCAGATGTTGGCTGGGGTCTCCCTGGCCTGTAAGCCCTGGAGATAGATGTGAATCCCCATGCCATGACTATGGAAAGTCAGTTCCTCTTTAAGATTTCTGTAATCCCCTGTGGCCTCGGGTCTGCACCACGTTTACTCAGACATGGAACTCTTCCCTCTTCTAAATTTACACACACGTGAACTCACATAGGAGAGTCGTGTGTCTACCAGACTTTGCTGAACATTTGGATAAAAAAAGTTTCATAAATTAAAATTGGATATTAGATGTTCCTGTTCCTAGAACGTTCCTTAGCCATTTCCTTAGCTGGGAGCATTGCCTCCCACTCTTTCTCTCTCTCTTCTTGGCTTTCTCTAATGACTAATCCTTCCTTTCCAATTCAGCTCCCAGACACCTTGCACATCTAAAGGGACTGTCACTTAACAGAACCCACCTTCCTCAGGAGGCAGATGTGCTTATAAATTGGCCCCCCTTTTCCACTACATATTCCAAACCAGGAGGATTTCTCAACCTGTGTGTTGACGAAGGGCAAGAGAATGTGCTCCACGCACAGGAAGATGCTTCCTCCTGAGCTGAGCAAGACAAAAGGTCAGAGCCACCTGTCTGGAGCTGCAGCTGGCTCCATCCTCTGGATGGACGTTGTTTTTGTATGCAGCCTCAGGCCCTGGCAGTCTGCACACGGGGCTGTGTCTGTCACTAGGCAGATCTACACGCTGCCTTGGACTAACGAGCCTGGGCGCCAGGTGGCGAAGCGATATTACAGGCTGAAGTTTTCAGCCAGAGGCCAGCACTCACGCTGACCAGACCCAGCTCTCAGCAGAGCTGGCACCACCTTGAAAATCATACTGCTGCTGTTTGCTTCTCCTTTGTTCTGAGGTGTTACAGGAGCAAATTAAACACACCCCAGTTGTTTCTGTTTCCTTCTGAGGAGCAGGAAGGTCACAGGGCTTCCTTTTTCTAGCATTTACCGAAGCCATCCTTTGCGAAGCGCTCTACGTGGGCAATCTCATCCAGTCTTTGCAATCATCCTGTGGAGAGAGAGAATCTCATTTTACAGAGGAAGATGCAGGCCTGGGGTTCACAAAGGGCTCCAGAGCCCACTCACATCACCCTTCATGGCGATGTTGCCCCATCCTCCCTGGGTGAAGAGGAAGGACTCTGACATCCACTGGGCACGAGCTCTGTGCCTGGTGCTTCCACACAATTGTTACCCTTTTAAATTCGAATAGACAGCTCTGAGATTTTACTAGCCCCAATTTCCAGACGAGGGAGCCAAGTCTCAGAGAGAGAATCGTCAGAAGTGACGTCAGGATTCCAGCCACAGTTCTCCCTGTCATCACCCACAGAGCAGTGACTCTGGGTTAAGCTGACTCTGGGCTCAGCCCATCAGATGTGGAAGCCCATCCAGCTCCCCATCCAGCCCTGCTGGCTCATTGTCTCCAGGCCTCCCCAGCTGCCGACTTCCTTTCGTAAGGAGCCATTGTCAGGCTCAGCCCTGCCCAGGCCCACAGCCAATGGGAGCCTGGCCTGGCACATTGGAAATTCTCTCTCTGTCGGAGAGTGAATTCTGGAGCTGGCCTGCTGCGCCATGCCCTGTGACAGGTTGTCTAGAATGAGTGAGCTTTGCAGGAGCTGATGCTCCTGCTCCTGATGGCTGCAGTCTCCTTCCCCGACCCCCTTGCCTCCCTGGCCTTATACCAGGACACCAGTTTCAATTTAGCTCTTACATCACAGGGCTTAGTGGGCCTGGAGAATGGTATTGACTCTTGGCCTTTGATCTGGGGCTTTGATCTGACTTGAGTGTATCTTGGTGAAGTAAGGTGCCCTACTATACAGGTTGGGGGACAAACAATACCCCTGGCACATTGTCAGAATGCAATGATTGAGTTCTATATTAGTTGGGGCTCTACAGAGAAACAGAACCAATTTTATACATACTCACATGTGTATATATATATACATATATATATGTATATATATACACACACACACGTATATGAACATATATACATATAGAGAGACAGGGGAGTATTTATTTTAAGGAACTGGCACACCAACTGTAGAGGCCTACAAATCTGAAATCTGTAGGGCAGGATTTCTATGTTGCAGTTTTGAGGAGAATTCCTTCCTCTTTGGGAAACCTTAGTCTTTGCTCAAGGCCTTCAGCTGGTTGAATGAGGCCCACCCACTGTGTGGAGGATAATCTGCTTTACTCAAAGTCTATGGATTTAAATGTTAATCACATCTAAAAAGTATCTTCACAGCAACATCTAGCCTGGTGTTTGACCAAAGAGCTGAGGTATCATAGCCTAGCCAAGTTGACACATAAAGCAAACCATCAAAAGTACCCATCTGTGAATAATAGACGCAAGTCCAGACGTCCAGTCCGTGCCCCTCATAGCTCCTTGTGATGGATCAAGGGTGGTCTTGCACAGAAGCTCCTACAGTGGCCACACACAGATGTCACCATAAATAGCAGTAGCAGCTCTCCCCAACATTATGCTCAGGGGATGGTACTCAGCTTTTCAAATTCCCAGGCAGGAGGAGGTAGGCTTTGCTATGGCAGACCTGTGAAGCTAGAAGCAAAATGCCACAGTCTGGGCACCAGGACATTTAGGGATTCAGCTATTGAGTCTCAGCAGAGAAAGCAGAAGCAGGTCAGCTACACTGAAGGTGATGTTCAGCGCACAACAGTGGAGGTGCATCCTCTGCTCTGGCTGCCCCTCAGGCAGCAATTCATGGTGTGGTGTTTGGCTCTGGGGCCCTGTTGCCCCCATAACTTAACCCCAAAGGGAAAGAGAGAGAGCAGTGCTGTTGGGTTTCAATGATCCAGCTCCCGGTTCTAATTGCAGCCAGGTGCCCTACCAGAAGGCCTTTTCCCCCTTCTTCCGTGAAAGAAGCTGGCTGCTGCTTTCTGCACAGGCAGTCCTAAAAGGTTACATTTCTTGGTAGAGGGGACCTGAAGGAGCTGTTCCTCAAGGACTGGCAAGCCCTGCCTCCCCGACCCCCGAAACTATCGGGCAAGAGTAGAGCACTAATGGAGGACCACATACCGTATGCTTACATATTTAGAAGTTAAATACTGTTAAATACAATACGTTCTACCCTCCTACCTGAACAACGATAGCTTCATAATCACCTGGAAAGCCGGTTTGAATTTAGAATCCTCAGCCTCCCCTGAGTTCTGAGAATACAGTGTTGCAGGGAGAGCTGACACATGGCTCCCAGCCTCCAGACCCCTCTCTTTCTCTTCCCGTTCCTGACTCTGACCCCCACTGCAAGGGCCATTGCGGGCACACAGCAGATGTCCCAGCATGCATGTCTAAGCTCTGTCTGTAAGCCCTGCAAGCAGTTCCTCAGTTCCTCTCAGCCACCACTCAAGCCTAGGGACATACACATTATTGGAGGGGTCTAACTTTTGGAGGATGTGCCCATGGGGGAGGCCTTCTCAGATCTGGGAAGCAGACTCAGGCTGTCTGGGCAAAGATTTTAATTCAGGGCACCTAGAGCACAGTCTGGGTGCAGAGCTGGGGGCCAGCTGAGGGTGGACTCATCCTCTTGGCCCTGTGGACTCTGCTTCATGGGGAGGTGTGTGGCCAGAAGTAGGGCCTAAGCAGAACTCTAGAAAATGTGGGGACCAGGGAAGAGACCCCTCTTGTCTAAGAGTGGTCTTGTATATTGGAATGGTCCCAGAGGTGCTAGCTCAAGATTAGCTTCTTGCAGTGGGTACCAACTATTCTGTGATTCAATGCTCAATCTGTTTCCATGGTTATCATCTCCCTCTCATTATTCTCATCTCCTTTTCCCTTTACCTCTAATCTTGGAGATTTTCCTGAGTTTGTCCTCCAAATCACAGATTAGAGGATTTTATGGGTCAATTTTGCCATTTAGAGGGATTTAAAATTTTTTGCTGTTTTATTTGGGGTTCTGTTACATCCTTAAAAATTTCATCCAGTTCCCTTTGCATCCCATGTTTCATCTTAGCTCGGTTTCCCTTTGTGGTTCTTTTGGTCTGCCTTACAGTGCTCAGGTCTTCTGTCGTGGTATTGAAACGTCAAGCAGGTTTCTACAAACTTATTTTGTCTCTTGTGGTAAATAATTTTTCAAAGATATAATTTTGTCTATTTCTTCATTGTGTTTCATATTGGATTTTCTGGTTGTGTTTATTCATTTGTGCGAAGAAATTAAACTAGACTTCCTTTCGTTTTGCCAACAGATTGCCCTCACTCCTCAAGGGTCCTGGCATCATCCCCACCTCCCAGCCCCGTGCATATCTCGACCTGCTGTGTGGTCTGAGGAGCACAGCCTCTGCTCCAGCCTCAGTTTCCCATAGTCCTTCGGGTATCTGCCTTTGGGCAGAGGAAGGTCTCCTGTTCCGAGGTCCTGGCTCTGTCTAAGCGTGAGCCTGAGTCCAGTTGCATTTTGTCTGCATGCAGCACATGGAAAGCTCTAAGCTCTGGAATACTGAGCTTCTAGAGGTCTGTCTCGGTCCCCACTTACAGTTTTCTAGGATGCAGCACCCTCTACTCTCAACACTATTGTGTTCTTGGAGTTTTAGTTTCTGAACAGTTCTAGAGAATATGGTGGGGGCTGGTGGGAAGGGAGCAAATAAATTAGCATGAATTTGACTGCCTCAGAAAATAAATATTGAACAGTACAGTTGGTAGCTCTCTTATTTTTGGTAGATAAAAGCCTCACACGCCAGGGGAAGGTGGTGGGGGATGGAGAGCATCATACAAAGCTTTCTACTGCTTTTTCCCCTGTTCTTGCCTTGGGTTCAGAGGGCAGCGTATTTAGTTATTAACCACACAGCTCAGTCTGACCTTAACAGGAACATACCAAATGTTTGCTTTTTAAATTAGCTCTATAAATTAGAGAAATTTCCAACCCGATTCTGGCAATGATCTTCTCTTAACCTTAGTTTCTGCTTTATTCAAGGATTATTAGGTGCAAGTGACAGGACCATGCAAGCTAATTTAAGGAAAAAGTAGAATTAATTGGAAGGACACAGAGTTTCTCAAAAACCCGAGGCTGGGAAGTAAAGTTCCCAGCCGCATGAGGAACTGGGTAGTCAGAGTGCTCTGACTTATACTGTGGGATGTGATGAGCATGCCTTGGCCAAGTGTCAGGGAAGAATGCTGTGCCACCCATGCTGGGAGCAGTAGGAAAATCAGAAATCCAGTTTAGGCCACAAATTGCCTGCCCCTTTATACATGCAATGCTTATACTTGCAGCTTGGGGACCCCACTTATCCCATTTTGGTGCAGACTGTGGTGGAATTGTGCTGGCCGTTGAGGTAAAGCGGACCTCCGTGGGCCAGCTCTGAAGCCGGTCGCTGTGGTAAGGACCTCGGCTCTGACCTGCCCTAGCCATCACACATTTCAGGAGGTCACTGCCCGATGAAAGGGCTCCCCAGGTGTTTGTCAGTGGACCAATCAGCTCTAGCCAGGGTGTGGTGCCACAAGCCCAGTGTCCAGTCAGTAGGGCTTTCACGGAGCATAACCATCTCTCAGGTTATCCCCACGTGAAGGGTGTGGAACCCTCTTCAATTGTTGTGATTCCTCAGGGTTTTAGTTGGGAAGCCTCCATGTTTTAAGCCTATAAGTTAGAGCACTCGGTAACTGGTTTCTTCAGTACAATTCCTGGCCTCAGAATAGGGCTCAAGTCAGTGCCTAAAACGCTGGATGCAGCCTGGCTTTAGTGCCTACTGACCCACAATCTCTGTTCCCTTTCCTAATAGGGTGGCAGGACAACCCATAAGTTCTACCTGTCTTTACTTCTATGGCAACTTATTTGTGAGATTCCTTCATCTGTCACTGTCACTGGGCATCTAAGTCTACCCCACAGATACTCCTCCATTTAAGTCTTGGAGGGCATGGGTTTGTTCCATCCTGGAAACTGTCCATGTTACAAATTTCCCCACTTTCTCATTGGAGCTCCCACACTATAAACAAGTAAAAGGGTCCCATTGTGTCTTTTCTCCATGGCTGGGGCTGCCTGCTTTACATCTATAAAAATAAGAGAGGTCCTCAAGTGCAGACCAGGGTGAATGTTAACTCTTTGTTCTTCACCAAAGGAAAAAAGATTATGAACTCACATGGGCCACTCTAGGATAACCTGAGTAGGAAGTAGATGTCATCAGCCCCAAAGGCAGTCTTCTCTTCTTCCTGGCCCCTCTCCTTCCCCTGGTTTCTCCTATCTGCTTCTCTCAGTGAACCTCTCCATTCCGCCATTTTTGCAGCGTGCCTTTCTCTGTCCCACTTAAACTTGACACAAACACAGGCTGGCAGTTTTACACACCTCCCCAGATGAAGTGCTCTCGAATAGGGCTCCTGTATTGCAACTTTTTTTTTTTTTTTTTTTTGGCTGTGCCTTGCAGCATGCAGGATCTTAGTTCCCCAACCAGTGATCAAACGCGTGCCCACTGCAATGGAAACATGGTGTTTTAACCCCCGGACCCCCAGGGAAGTCCTTTTTTTTTTTTTTTGTATTGCAACTTTAAAGTCTAGGAAGTAAGAATCAGATCGGTCAATTAGTGTCAGCTGTTTGCCAGGGGACAAATCAGCTCTAGCCAGGGTGTGGTGCCACAAGCCCAGTGTCCAGTCAGTAGAGGCCATGGGAGAAGTCTCTTGGGAGTGAAGGTAGCAAGGCAGGGAGAGGAACTGCTATGGTTTCCATGGCTTTATTGTGTTACATCTTGGTATTTTGATGAAAGGTAGAAGACGGTTCACCACGTGCTCCATGATAACCTGAGAAGTGTCACCATGTGACAACCTCCCATGGCATCTGGTCACCAGCTGGGTCTGTCATCTGACTCCATGGGATAAAGACTACTGAAACAGAGCAGGACCCTGTGGGGCCTTCCTGGGGACAGACTCTTAATGTCCCCTGCCTCTTGTTTGTAGAATAGCTTTGGCCTCCTAGGCCTTCCCCCAATTCCAAAGAGCAAATTTAATCAGAGAAGTGAGAAAATGCAGAAGCAGGAAAAGAGTCAAGCAAGGCAAAATAATAACAGTTTAGCCATAAAACAAAGTCAGGGACCTTTAGTTCTGCCTCAAAGGCTATAGAAAAGATCCTAAGCCATATTCTTGAGTTGTTTGGCAGATACTAAAATCCCCACCAGAAGGAAGAGGTTGACTGCATGCTGATCACTAGCACATAGACCCCAGACTGGCTGGAGCCAGAAAATTTATAAATGAGATTCCGGAAACACCACTCTGTTACCTCACCACCAACCGATCAAAATGATGTACACGAGCTGATCACACACCCTGCGATTCTCTCCCTCACCTCGCCTTTAAAAACCTTTCCCTGAAAGCCTTTGGGGAGTTCAAGTCTTTTGAGCATGAGCTGCCTTTTCTCCTTGTTTGGCCCTGCAATAAATGCTGTACTTTCCTCACCACAACCTGGTGTCAGTAGATTGGCTTTGCTGCATGTGGGGCAAGCAGACCCAAGTTCGGTTAGGTAACACTACCAAACTTTTAAGTGTGGAGGTTTTATATCTAGAAATCCACCGAACTTTAATGAAGCGTTAATGTTTTAATGATACAGTGGTGAATAATTCCAATATGTGACTGTTCTTAGTTTGAACTCAGTAATTCAAAGGGGACAGGAAACAGTAAGAATGAAATAAAGTCTGGACCATGGGGTTGAGGATGTAGAGTATGAGGTTGTAAAAAAAATTTGTTTTCCTTTTACTTCATAATTTATCTAGGTCCATAAAACTAAGGCAATATATTTTCTGCTCCTCTGAGCCCTCTGGACAGAGCTGTGTCCCTCCCCTCTGCATTCCCATGGCACTTTGTTCATATCTCAAAATACCATTTATCACGCTGTGTGGTAACTATTTGTGATGGGTCTGTTTTCCTGGCTAGACCAGGCTTCTCTAGGGAAGAATCTGTATTGTGTTCCCTTTGTATTCCTAGCATGAATTAGATTTGAACATAGTAAATGTTCAATAAATATCTGTCGAATGAACAAGACCCAGGACTTGATGAGCCCAGGCAAACCTTGGATATCTGCAGCAACCACGTTGAAGAATTCCCTGCTTTTCTGTTTCACATTATGTGGACTCCATCCACTGTTGGGGGTCCTCTCATGGCTCCCTGCCTCCTTTCACACACTTTCTTTCAGATTAGGGGTCTTACCCAAATCCCAGCCCACTTGACTGGAGCCTTGACCCTATGCCTAGCCTTCGCAGCCCTCTTCTTGGGAGATCAGAACCTGAATCTTGTTTCTCCCAGCATTGCCTGGATCCAACCTGAAGAGACAGATCTCTGGCACCATGATGTGGCAGTGTACATGATACAGAAGAGCTGCCTGCTCTACGGGGGCTCTTCTGTTTTTTTCTTCATGTTAGATTAGGCAGTGATCCCTATACTCCCATTTCTGCCCCTCACTCCAGTGTGGACCGTATTTAAACTCCATAAACACTTTGGCTAGTACAGCCCCTCCCTCCACCTCCATCCGAGATGGTATCACTCACTCTTCCTCATGCTATTGGCTGATCCCTGCTTTCCTCATTCTGTGCCACCATCAGCTCATGCAAACACCCCAGCACACAAGGACCCTATCTTCCCTGGGTCGCTGTGCCAAAGGCTCAGCATGAATCCTTCCTGGTCCCTTTCAGAACTTTTTCTTGCATTGCTAGTAAGGAAGGAGCACTCAGTGTTTCCTCAGCTGGATGGTTGCCATGCCCACCATGCCAAACAGACCCTCCTGGGGCTAAGGCTGGGGTATGTTGACCCTCTGTTAAACCAAGGCAAATTTGTGCTTGGCTGGCTGAGTTAGCATGGAGCCTAGCCCTGCCTGGTTTTCTAAGGCAGGAGAGGAGAGACCTAGGACTTTGAATAAAGCTCATCCACCAGAAAGGGAGCAGGAACTCCAGGCAGACTTAGCTTCTGTCACTTAGAGAAGTTTCAGTCTGGCAGGAAAGCAGGTGTCTGTGGGGACCACAGTGATGGTAATAGCTGAACTTGTTTCTAGGGCTGCCATAACAAAGTACCACAACCTGGGTGCCTTAAAACAACAAACTTACTGCCTCATAGTCCTGGAGGCCAGAAGTCCTAAGTCAATGTGTCAGCAGGGCAATCCTCCCTCTGAAACCTGTAGGACAGAATTCTTCCTGGCCTCTTCCCAGCTTCTGATGGTTTGCCAGCAATCCTTGGTATTCCTTGGCTTGCAGCTGCTGAACTTCAATCCCTGCCTCTGTCATCACGTGGTGTTCTTCCTTCATGTGTCTGTGTCTCTTCTTCTCTACTTATAATGACACCAGTCACATTGGATTAAAGGTCTACCCTACTCCAGTACGACTTCATCTTAATTAAGATCTCTAGTGACCCTATTTTTAAATAAGGTCACATTCTGGGTACTGGGGTTAGGACTTCAACATATCTTTTGGGGAGGCACAATTCAATCTATAACAGTAATATTGCAGAGGGTGTCAGAACGAAAGTCTGGGGATTTCGTTAAGTGGGTGGGACTAATTGGTGGAGAATTTAGGATGAACATTATTAATCAGGAATCTTGATGGGTTGTTAGATGACTTAAGGGTAAAAGTGAGGTTTGGACTCTATTGTGATGACATTATGGCCAGGGATACAGGAATG
>NW_006799037.1:2109117-2136059 GCF_000442215.2 Lipotes vexillifer | reverse complement strand
AGGAATGCCTGGATGCTGACCCTTCTTCCCACTAGACCCTTAACCAAACGAGGTAGCCACAAGGAACACTGGCCAAATGAGAAGTAAAACATCATCCTCAAAAACTGAGCAAGCACCCGGACTCTAGTGCCATTAGTAAAATATGGTACATTGATTTTTCAGGTTCTAATGAATCCGGTTACAGTACCTTCTCCCTTAGAAAGAGCGAGGGCTTCCCTGGTGGTGCACTGGTTGAGAGTCCGCCTGCCGATGCAGGGGACATGGGTTCGTGCCCCGGTCTGGGAAGATCCCACATGCCGCAGAGCGGCTGGGCCTGTGAGCCATGGCCGCTGAGCCTGCGCATCCAGAGCCTGTGCTCTGCAACAGGAGAGGCCACAATAGTGAGAGGCCCGCGTATGGCTTAAAAAAAAAAAAAAAGAAAGAGCGAGTAATGCAAGAGGCAGAGAAAGACCTATGGTGGGAAGGATTGTCATGAGGCAGCTGGAGAGTAGTCAGCAGGCCTCTAGCTACTTGTCTGAAGGGCTCCATCTTACTGGAGCATGGATTTGGGAAAGGGGTGCTAGGTGGTAGATAGCCCATTTCTATGAACTGGGGTAACACATGAAAACTCAATCAGGGCACATGATGGGTATGTAGGAGTTCAGTATGTGTTAATGAATCTGAATGTGGAAAATCAGGGGAGACAAAGGCTGAACCCCAGAAGTGGGGCTGCAAGCTGGTTAGGTCTCTCTTTTAGCCTCCAGTCAGAATCAAGACACAAGAATGGATCCAAATGCAAAGTGTGGTGGTTGTGGGGAGATGGTTGGAAAGGGAAGCACAGATATAGAAACTAGAAACTGAGACAGAACCTGACCTTCCTTGTCAACATGTCCCTTCTGTTGAGCATCCATCGCATGATCTATAGTTTTCACCACTTTTTTAGTCCTTGTGTGTCTCTCTGCAGCCGTCATACTCACTTGGGAAAACTCTGAGCCTGGATGAACTTAGACATCCACCTGCATGAACTTAAGAAACAGAATATTGGTGGAGAAAATCACGCAATCAAACTGAGAAACGTCCCTTTAAATTCATAATTTTAATGTCTTGTGTAGCATTCTCTCTGTATATCTAATAAACTTGCTAGTCCACCCGTTAGATGGTATTTCATACCTTCACATCTCTTCTCAAATCTTCCACTTCATCCCTGCACTCCTCTCTCTGATCTAATTATCCTGCATTGATTGTATCCAAGTGAAAAAGTAGGACCAACAGACAAGAACTCCCCTATTCTACATCCACATTCCTTGGCATCTTCCCTGTCTGCCCTCCTGAAACAAAGGAGAAAGTGTGTTGCTCCTCTCACAGCTCAGCATCTCCTGGAGCTGGATCCTTAATGGACTCTTGTTGCCATCCTCTCTCACTTTCTCAAGTTTTACTCCTCCAATTATATCCTATCCTCCTGATTATCAATCCTCCCCTTTTTCAGTGGGGCTATTCTCTTCAGCTCACAAACATGATTGACTCTCCTTTATGCCTAAAAGTCCTTCTTTGGTTCCTTCGTCCCTCTCCAATTACCGCCCACTTCTCTTCATCCATTCGCGGCTTAATGTCTCAAGATAGTTGTTTACATACTTATCTCCACTGTTTGACCTTTGATCACTCTTCAGAACTCTCCGATTGGGTCTCTTCCCTTACCATTTCACCAAAACTTCTTGTGTCAAGGTTACCGTAATCTCCATGTTGCCAAGTTCGATGGACAATTTGTTTTCTCATCTTACCCTCTCAGTTGCCTTAGACCCAGATGACCACTCCTTTATCTGACCTTATACCATTGCTTTTCTTCCTACCTCTGATGTCTCTGACAGTTTCTTCTCAGTCTCTGTTACAGACCTTCTTCCTCTTCCAATGTCTAAATATTGGTATTTCCCAGGGCTTTTTCTCTCTCTACACTCTCTTCCTAAATGACCTATTTTTGTGGCCTAAGATATTGTCTACATGCTGATGATGACCAAATTTGTATCTTCATCTCAATCTCTCATTTGAACTCCAGAACTACATATCCAACTATCTACCTGAGTTTTCTACTTGGATATGTCATAAGCATCCCAGTCTAAATGTCCAAAACAGAGCTTCACTTAGTTCCTCAGACACATGAAGCTCTTTCCTAGCTCTAGGCCTTGTATATGCTATTTCAACTATTTGATTCCAGTTCTCCTCACTTACCCTTCAGGTCTCAGGGAGATTCTTCTGCCCTCTCTCATCTAAGATCCCCTCCTAATGCTATTTCTTGTTCATTTTTTCATAGCACTAATTACTCATGTATGATTATTTTTAAATTTATTTGCTTATTTTTTTCTCTCTCCTTCACTGGATTGTGTCTGTTTTCTTCTCCGTTGTATACCCAGCTCTCAGTACAGTACCTGGAATGCAGTAGGTGCTCAACAATGATTTGCAAAATGAATGAATACCTATTGACTGGGTTTTAGATTGCCTTGGAAATGCAAGTCCCTGGGCAGGGCAAGGATACCCCCAGGACTGTTACCCAGTTTCAGAAATTAGTGTCAGGGAAAGAACACAAAATTTCTTTCTAGGAAATCCGAAAACATTTCAAATAAATGTGCCTATTCGTTTATATAATTGCACAGAGCACTTCCCAAAAGCTCTCATTCTAAGTACTTGAGTAAAATAGGATAATGAGTCAGAGTGCTGAGAGGAGACAAACTGCCTTGGAACTTGAGGTCTTGGAAGAATCAGAGCCAACACCCTAAACGTGGCTTGTCTCTGAGGAGGGATGCTGATCCAAAGGGCCAGAGTGGGTCCATCATCAGAAACTGGGACACCAGACTCAAGCCTGGGAGATGGCTTCTTAGGTTGAGTACAGATCGTTCAAACTCAAAGAATGAAGTCTGCTTTATATTGCTGTAGAAAAAGTGTTAACTTGACTAAGTGAAGTTAGCCTCTGTTGCCTGGGTTCCCAAATACATATGACTCCTTTAAAGATTCATGTTCATGACTCAGTCACTCATAGACAGCCTTAGAAGATGAGGATGAGGTTGAATATAAACAACTGAGGCAGAACTAATGATGCCTCTTGCAGAAAAGGCAGCCCAGAGGTTGGATCAGAGACATACAAAAGAAGACAGCAGTGGAGCAACTAACCAATAAAGAAATATTTTATTTGTTTCAAAAATAGCATGTTTCAAAGTTAGCTGCTCTTTCCCAAAAGAAGAATTTCTTCCAGTTGTTCTGTATGGGCCAGGGAAGAAACTGGCCTCTCTGGGAACCAAGTATGAGAGAGGAGTCAGGCTGAAAGCAATAGAAATGGACTCTGACTACTTAAATAAGAAAAGGGGGTCTTTGGAAGGATAGTGAACAGCCCTAGGACTGAAGAAAAAGCTGAACAATCAGACCCCCGAAAGGAATCGGGAGCTCCAGGGTTCTCAAATGCAGAAACTGATCAACCTTGCTTTAGGGAACTACTATCCAATGACTTAGATTCCAAATCCTGTATGGGAGAGCCTGATGGGCCATATGCCTGCTTCAGTGGGTAGGGGGTGGGAGCCTGAGAGTCTTGGTCACACCAGAGCTAGAGGGAATAGAGAAAAAAATGTTACACAACGGACTTGGTAGGGCCGACAAAACAAGCAATTCACGATTCTGGTGTTGGTCGAGGTGTCAGTAACCAGGTTAATGAATTCGTTCATTATGAACCTTAACAGCATTTATATAATTCAGTCATGTGACTATGAGCTGTGTTATACAGATGAAATAAAACACACCAATTATCCTTAAAGAAGTTACTGTGCAATGTTGGGAGACAATTAAAAAAACACACGAAATTGTTCAAGTTATGGCTCCTTTGGTTGCAAGAAAACAAAACTCATTCAAAGTTACTCAAGTAAAGAACAGTGTTTATTGCAAGGAAACAGAGCTCTCACAGAATCAAAGAACATGAAATCAAGTGCAGCTGAGACCGAGAGGAACGGGGGCAGCTGTCTACGACCTCCATTTCCCTCTCTTGGGCCACGGGCTCTTCTCTCCTCTTTGTTTCTTGTCAGCTCCATTTTCCTTTCTCTGCAGAACAGCTTCCCCCTTTTACTCATCAACTTGGTAAATGTTACATGTGTACTAGAAAAGAATGCGTATTCTGCCATTGTTGATTGGTATGTCCTACATGTGTCTGTTTGGTTTAGTTCATTCATGTTTTGTTTTGTTTTGTTTTGTTTTGTTTTTTGGCCGTGCCGTGCGGCTTGTGGGATCTTAGCTGTCAAACCAGGGCCCCCTGCAGTGGAAGTGTGGAGTCCTAACCACTGGACAGCCAGGAAATCATGTTTTCTATATCCTTAGTGATCTTCATCAAGTTGTTAAATTACTGAAAAGGTGTTGAAACATTCAACTACAATTGTGGATTTGTCTAATTCTCCTTTCAGTTCTATCAGTTTTTACTTCATTTTTTTGAGGTTCTTTTATTAAGTGTATAGACATTTAGGTCTGTTCTCTCCTCTTGATGGATTAATCAGTTTATTATTAGAAATGTACCTCTTTATCTTTTAATATTTCTTGTCCAAAAGTCTTTTCTCTGTATTAATGTAGGCACTCAAGATTTCTTTCGATTAGTGCTTTCATAGTATATCTTATTGCATTTTTTACTTTTAACTTACTTGTGCCTAGAGTTTTAGAGTGGGTTCTTATAGATAGCACAAAATTGGTTCTTGCTTTTTTACCTAATCTAACAATCTCTGCTTTTAATTGCAGTGTTTAGATTACTTACAATTAATGTAATTATTGATATGTCTGGGTTTAAATCTACCATATTTGCTTTCTATTTTCCTATCTTTTTCATTTGTTCCTTTTCTCTTTTTCTACACTATTTTTATGATTCCACGTGATCTCTTTGTTGGCTTATTAGCTATACCTCTACCTTGTCTTGCTATTGGTTCCTCTACAGGTTACAATATACATCTTTAACTTATCACAGTCTACTTTCAGATAATATTATATCACTTCATGTGCAGGGTAAGAATCTTCTCTCATCTTTTGTACTGTTGTTGTGTTTTACTTCTATATATGTTATAAACCCCATGGAATGCTGGTATTATTTTTGTTTTCAATAGCCAATTTTATTTTAAAGAGATTAAACAATAGAAAATGTCTTTTATATTAGTCCACATATTCCTCTTGATTCCTTTGGGTAGATCCAAATTTCCATATAGTATTATGTTCCTTATGCTTGGAGAATTTCCTTTAGTATATCTTATAGGGCAGTTATGCTGGTAATGGATTTTCTCAGATGTTGTTTGTCTGAAAAATTGTTTAGTTCACTTTTATTTTTGAAAGATACTTTTGCTGGGCATAAAACTCTAGTTGACAGCTTTATTGTCTTCTGGTTTGCACAGTTTCTGACATAAAATCTTCCATCATTCTTATTTTTATTTCTCTATACATAATGTATTTTTTTCCTCTGGCAAGAATTTCTTTTTATCCATTGATTTCAGTAATTTGATTATTAATCAAATCAGTAATTTGGTCTCTTGCAGTTTTTAAATGTTTAATCTCCTTGGAGTCATTGAGCTATTTTTAGATCTGTGGGTTTATAGTTTTTATTTTTAATTTTATTACTGTAGTAATGTTTTATCATTAACAAAATCTATTTCTTTAAAAAAGTTTTTCTAGCTATATTGAGGTATGATTGACAAATAAAAATTGTACAGGCATACCCCAAAGATATTGCATGTTTGGTCCCAGACCACTACAATAAAGCAAATATCTCAATAATGTGAGTCACATGATTTTTTGTTTCCCAGTTCATATAAAAGTTATGTTTATACTATACTGTAGTTTGTGTGCACTAGCATTATGTCTAAAAATATATACATACCTTAATTATATACATACCTTAATTAAAACTATATACATACCTTAATTAAAGGTATATACATACCTTTAATTAAGGTATGTATACATACCTTATATATATAAGGTATGTATACATACCTTAATTAAAAACTACTTTATTGACAAAAAATGCTAACCATCATTTGTCAGTACAGGGTTGCCACAAACCTTCAATTTGCAAAAAATGCAATATGTGTAAAGTTCAATAAAGCAAAGCACAACAAAACAAGCTATGCCTGTATGTATTTAGGTTGTAACAATATGGTTTCCTTAAAGCGTACAAGGTAATGATTTAATATAGGTATACATTGTGAAGTGATGACCACAATCAAGTTAATTAACATTTCTATCATCTCACATAGTTTCCATTTTTGTGTGTGGTGAGAACACAAGATCTACTCTCTTAGCAAGTTTCAAGTATACAATACAGTATTATTAACTATAGTCACCATGCTGTGCATTAGATCTCCAGAACTTATTTGTCTTATAGCCAGAAGTTTCTATCCTTTGCATGTCTGGTAATTTTTTATTGTGTGTCAGGCATTGTTGATTTTACGTTGTTAGGTACTAGATGTCATTGTATTTTTTGAAAAAATTGTGTTGGGTTTACTTTATCTGGCATGCAATTACATTTCTTGGGATTAGTTAGATCTTTTTCAGGCTTGAAATTAAGCTTTGTTGGAGCAGACCATGGCAGACTTTGGTGTTGGGTTAATTTAGGCAATACACTTCCAAAGACGCTAGCTGATGTCATTTGTATTATGAGGTTTTTCTACTTTGGCTGGTGGCAATCTGAACTATTTTCAACTCTGGGTGAACTCTGGAAATTGTTTAGCCTACTACTTTCTGGTGATTCTTTCACTAGCCTCAGGCGGTTTCATCTTATGCATGTGCAGGTCAGCACTCAGCCCAAACTCAAAGGACCCTCTCTTTAGATCTTTCAAGCTCTCTATCTTTCTCTGAGCAACTCCCTTCTCTCTGATATTCTCTCCTGCAAATTCTGGTCACTGGCTTTTCTGAACTCTGGTTTCTGTCTTCTCAACTCACCAAGATCACCAGGCTGTTTAGAATCCTTGTCCTTCCATTGCAGCCTGGAAATAGCCTTCAGGCAGTATTCTAGGGCAATTATAGAACTTACCACATTTCCTTCTCTTCATACAGAGATCATGGTCCAACGTTGCCTTTTGTCCAATGTCTGAAAAATTGTTGTTTCATATATTTGGTCTCCTTTTCTAATTGTGTAAGGCAAGATGGTAAATCCAATCCCTGGTACTCCATCATGACCTAAAGTGAATGCCCCAAGTAATTATTTTTAATTAGAAACATCATCTAGTAAGCTATATATGCATATGTCTTAAAACATTAAATATAGCTGAAAGACTTATAGTAAAAGAAAACATTTCCCTGTCCTGTGCCAACCCATCTCAGCCCCACTATGTAGAAATAACCTCTTCTTTAATTAATTAGGTTTTCTTATTACAGCTAATTCCATATTTCTAAATAATCTACCTCTACTGCTATTTCTCATGTTATCTATTGACTTCCTTATTATGGTGGGAAAGATTTAGCTTTTTTATACCACATCTCAATTCCTCATCTTCCACCTTCCCAATAAAATTGTATCACAATTTTTATATAATAATCAGTTTTATATCATTATGACTATGCAAACATTGCTTATTTCAGACCCTAACATATTACTGTATTTCTATTTTATTTCTACTTCAATTTTTTTATTATTCTTCAAATTTATAATGCTTAATTTAAAAATATATGTACATTTTGCCATTTATGTGTTCTTAATCTTTTCCAAATGCTCCACTTTTTATGATATTATATGGAGTTCTCCCTCTCTTTTTTTTTTTTTTTTTTGGGCAGGTGACCCTCCTAGGGTTCTCTGTGATGCCAGGATGTTACACATCTCTTACCCTGAGTCCCCCAACACCATTTCCTTAAGTTGTATCCATTGCTTCCTGTTTTCTATGTCATTATCTTTCTTGGTTTACTCCCTCTCTCTTGCTGAAGTATTTATATTCTAAGTAGCTTCCTAGTAAATGGAGGTCACTTTGGGTTCATTAAATGCCTGAAATAGCTTTGTTCCACTGTTAAATTTTGGTGGCTAGTTTGACTATGTATAAACTTTTAAATTAAAAACGTTTTCAGTCAAGTTTGGATGGCCTTGACATAGTTTTCTGGCAACCAGTGTTGCTAAGAAAAACTCTGAAGTCATCATAATTCTTATTTCTTCTTTGCAATTTATTTTCATTTGAGAATATTGTAATTTTCTCTCTATTCCCTGGTCCCTGAAACTGTGTGTCCATGAACTTTTTTTTTCTTTTTTTGAGGCAAGGAATACGACTTTATTTGGAAAGCCGGCCGACCAAGAAGATGGCAGACTAGTGTCTCCAAGAACCATCTTCTGTTGATGAACTTTTTTTTTTTAATTCCTCTTATTGCACAATATACCCCTGAGCCTGTATTACACCCAATAGTTTGTACCTTCCACTCCCCCACCACTATATTGCTCCTCCCCCTTTCCCCCATCCCCACCCGTAACCACTAGTTTCTTCTCATGTTCATGAACTTTTAATGTGGCTCTTTTTTTTCATTTATTGTGCTAGATAGCCTGTGGGTTCTTTCAACCTGGAGACATGTCTAGTACCCTCCTTCTACTCCATCCCCCTAATTTTCTCTGTTCTTTCTTTCTCTAGCTCCTATAATTTGTTCTTCCTCTAGCTCCTGTAATTTGTAGAGTTCTTGGATTTATCTTCTATTTAAATTTTTTTTCCTCCCCACTGGTCATCTCTTTGTCTTTTTGTTTTATTTTTCTTCAGATATTTTGGACTTTATTTTCTAGGCATTCTATTCAAGTTTTTTATTTTGGCAATCATTTATGCTAATTTCCAAGAGCTCTTAGTCTTTGAGTGTTTTCTGTCTTAGTTTCCTACTGTTTCATGTATGTTTTTTTTTCATATCTGATTGAGAATAATAATTTGGAGCAAATCTTTTCTTCTGCTTTGTATTATCTCTGTTAGATAAAGTGTTTTTTCCCTGTTTGTTTTGATTTTTCACTTTCATGTTAGAGGTGGTTCTCAATTATTTGGTGAGCCTTGGTTGTTCATATTTAAGAGTAAGACACAAAAAAGTGTGTGTGTATATGTGTCTGAGTAAAAATGTGTGTGGGAGTGGGTGGTAGTGGTGATTTTCAGCTGATGGGCTTCACTTCAAGATAGTTGGACAAGACGGTCATTTTACTGGTGCTCCCCAAATGCCAGAGAAGAGACCTACAAGCATTCTGCCTGGGATCTGGATGGTGGGGACAAAAGAAGACTTGGACCCATCACTTCATTTTACAGACTTTCAATTAATCTCTTTGTTGTTAATCCTGCCTTCCACCTCCTAGGTACCTCTGAACCCTGAACTTCTATTAAATTTTGCCAGAAAAGAAAACTCATATCTTTTACCTGGGGAAGAAGTGAGTGGGTTGGGTACCAGATGCCTTGATCTAGGTGTTCTGGGTCCTCTGAATTCTTAGCCTTTCCAGAGTTTTATGGAGAAAATTGCTTATTTTTCATGCCCCTCCTATGGTTTCCTTTATCCTGCCAAACCAGTAACTATTCCTCCAGCAATTTTCAGTCTTCTAAAAATTTATTGCAATCTCTCATATACTGATGTCCCCTTTCCCATTCTCTATGTGAGTTTTAAGAATTTTTCTTTCCATCACATTAGTGGAAGCACAGAATAAAGAAGAAATAAACACGAAGATATGCTAGCCACAATAAATGGCTAGCAAAGTGCCATTTTTAACTAGAATTCTAGCTATTATAATTTTTGTTGATATTGCAATAATGAAAACATTTTTTGTGCCTATAGCATTCTTTTTCTCCTATTGCATTTATGGAATAGTATAGGATCAAAAGCACAAGTAAGAAATTAGATTTAAATAGTTAGAGGGACGCTTTATCCCACTTTTCTGAAGAACAGAAGAGTTGTAGAGAGAATTTGAGGCTAATGGAAAGAGAGATAAAGGGCTCTGTATCATACGTTTTCAACTTTTTTTTTTTTTTAATGAGTTCATCTGTAGAGTAACAGGACTGTAAATGTTTTGGGCTCTTTAATTAAGTCGAGGAGTCTAGAGCACTTTCCTTTGAGAAGTAAGGAGCTATATACAAGGGCAGTCTCTCCAACCTCAGTTCTTGGTGTGGGGCAGGCCAGTTGGCAGTCTAGAAGACTTCACTCCACAAGAAAATAAAAGCACTACTGAGAAGCCCAAGGCACTAGCCCTGAAGGCCAGAAATCTTCCAGTGATTGTGCCGAGGTGTGCCCAAGGCCTCTGCTTCTCCCAGACCCCATCCCCACTGGGCCATGTGTCTGTGGAGATCCCAGAGAATGAAGACAGAGCTTGCAAGGCTCGCCCAGCAGGTAGGAGCTGCTCCACAAGTGCTCTGTGTATGGGGTGGGTCCAGCTACCTCACAAGACTTCCTCCAACTGAGAGATCCCTCTTGTTCATTGGTTAACCCCAGGCTCTGGGCCTCTGCTCACTGAACTGTAGCAGGAGGCTCCTAGCCCATTCTTATCAGTACCTGGTCCCTCAGTGCCTTTGGCCAAACCAGCGACACGTGGTCCTAGGCTACCAGACCAGAGTAAGAAATGAATAACTTGACTCATTTCACCCTAGTCCCTACTTTGAACTCTTCCGAAACTTTTATTTCTTACATTCCGCCCCCCCCGCAACCAAGGCCTCATATAGTAATGTGAGCACAGTAGAGGCACCAAGAAAATGCTTCTTAGTTAAAAATTAGTCCAAAGAAAGGGTAATAACTGACAGCCCCCCCCATTTGCACAGCATTTTACAGTTTTCACAACCCTTTTCTGTGCATTGGTTCATTGGATCCCCAGAACAACCCTGGGAAATTCTCAAGATAGTAAATAGTATCTTTCTTTTTTAGATGAGGTAAGTGAGGTGGGGGTATGTTATACAAGTTTTCCAAGGTCAGACACTAACGTGTGTCAGCAACAAGACTCTGTCTTAGGTCTTCTGACTCCAACTCCAAGGTAATTTCCAGTGTATGATGTGGCCTTGGAAAAATAATAGTAGCATAAGAAATGTCCATGAAATCATATTATACTATACCCAGACACCTGAGTCTGCTTTCAGGGTTTTTATAACCTAGGTCTATCTATCATTTGATTGATTAATTTCCAAATTGTTTTTACACCAGCTAGTTCATTCATTCACTCACTTAAAAAATAACCATTGGTTGTTTACTTTGTGTTTAGTACTATTTCGTAGCCAGAAGAAATATATTGACTATAGTCCACAACATCCAATAGTTTACCATAAACTGTAGGGTGTAATAAGTATTACACAAATTTCCTACTGCTACTATAACAAATTACCACAAACATAGTGACTTCAAACAATACAAAATTTTATCTTACTGTTCTGGAGGTCAGAATTTTGAAATGAGTTTCACTGGGTCAAGATCAAGTTCTTGGCAAGGCTGTGTTCCTTCTGGAGGCTCTAGACAAGAATCCATTTCCTCCCCTTTCCCAGCTTCTTGTAGAGGCCTCTTGTATTCCTTGGCTTGTGGTCTCATCCATCTTCAAACCTAGTAATGGCTGGTAGAGTCATTCTCACAATGCCATCTCTTGTTCTGGCTCTTCTGCCCCCCCCCCACCTTCCTTATTTAAGGATGCCTGTGATTATAGTGGGCTCACCTGGGTAACCCAGGATACTCTCCTTATCTTAAGGTCAGCAGATTAGTAACCTTAATTCCATCTGCAACCTTAATTCTCCCTTGCCATGTAACATAATATATTCACAGGTTCTGGGGATTAAAATGTAGACATCTTTGGGGACCTATTATTCTGCCTACTGCAGCTGGTAAGAGATCTTTTCCTGGAATAACAATAACGTTGTAATTCCAGGCATTAGGTATGGTGCCAAATGAGTATTAGAGATCATAAATGAAGAGAGCAGAAGGAAAGCCCTCCTCTGGGCTTGAGTGATCAAAGAACTCTTTGTATTAGGCAAGGAAACTGAACAAGCAATGTCTCAAGGATAAGAATGAACACAGGGAACCACAAAAGATTCTCAAGCAGAGATAACCTAATGATGAAGACAGAGTTTTGAGTGGATGAATATGGTGCTTGGATATGCATAGGCCTCATTTGATTGTTACAGGCTTTGTCCTTCACTATTTTATAGAAGAGAAACCTGAGGTCCAGAGAGTTTGAATGCCTTAGAAGAAAATTAGTTGGCAAACTTTCTGGCCAGATGGGAAGGGGGGTTTTCATGGTTCTGGGGAGAGGAGGAGGTTCAAACTTTTGCCACTGCCCATGAGTGTTCTCAGTAAGCCAAAATCTCTTTGGAATTATTCCGAGAAAATCCCTAGAACTAGCTCTTTGCTCCTAATCATCTTCTCTTATGTGATGTGCATTTTTCAGAGCCCACTGTTCCATGCCACTTTTCAGCTGTAATTAGTGTGTGTGGGGCAGTGGTTCTGGAGCACAGGTTGGGATAAGGGGTATAGAGCTTGTCTTAGAACATTTTGGGAAGTCCTTTGTTTCAGTATTGGTTTGCCATTCAAGTCACATTAGGTCATCAGCTCTGGGCTTTTGCCTAAAGCTTCAGCTCCATTTTTAGCTGCTCTTCTGGGAAATGTGGCACAGCACAGCGCAGGGAAAAACACAGTAGGGAGAGGCAGAAGAGCTGGTTCTGACTTTCTGTTGCTAGCTAGCTCTGGGGCTGTAGGCAAGTCACTTTTTCTAGCCTTAGTTTCCCCACCTGTCAAATGGGTTGATCTGACATGGTAAGCTAAGGCTGTGAGTTCTGAGAGTCTGTATTCATGATTCTAGGATTCATCAGTGGAGGTCAAAGGTGGATTTGGATCTACCACTCATATGTCTACTTCCCCATTTCCCTAACTTTATGATTTACTTTCATCATCTGCATTAGGTCTCCTCCTTACCCTGGTATGGCAACCCTTCCATTGGAGATGTCCAGAAATATGTGTCCTTAGATGTAACTCATTCATTAATCCCTCTGTCTATTCATCCTACAATTACGCGCCCACTTTTGCAAGTTGAGCCAATGCCATTTTCCTAAGCCTTCTTACTAGGTGGGAAGGAAGTGCAATCAGGCCTGTTGAATCATGGGTACCAGAGAATGTCTGACTTGGAAGGACATTTAGAAACCATCAAGTTTGATGACCTTCTTGTTACAGACAAGGGAACAAAAGCCTAAAGAGATGAAGTGATTTGCCTAAGGTCACATGGCTAGTAAATGTCAGAACTGGGAATAGAATCAATTTTCCAGTCTTCCAACCCATTTCTGCCTTCTCCCTCCATTATCTACCACATTCTATTAACTGATTAGAAAACAAAGCTCTCATGAGCCCTACATTATTTTTTCCTTGGGCAAAAAGAATTTTTAATTGGGGAAGGATGTGCCCAAATTTGTGATGAGAAACAATTAACACAGCCTCAGCAGAATTACTGGGCCACGGGCAACTGTTTCAGCAAAGGCCTTCTGTAATGGGAGGGAGAAGATGAAGACGAAGAGAATGCTGCCCTTTCTTGTTCTGAAAATCTTTTGTCTCCCTATTAAGCTGTGCTTGTTTGTCAAACATGAACCTAGGAAGTCGCAGAGCCCAAGCAATCCCACTACCTACCCTAATTCCTCAGTGCTGCGTTTGGTATCTGATAGCTCAGCTCTGTTTTGTGGCCAAGCTGGATGATTAGACCTTAGCTGACTTCTGGCTATAAAATAAGGCCTTGGGTACAAGGGCCCCATCCTCTCTGTGATCGAGTGGGGACAAGTCAGTGCCTGCCTCATTTGCCTTCAGACCAGGCCGCCCAGCCCGCCCCACCTGCAGCCAACGAAAGTGAGATACAAGTCTCACAACTGCAAGCAGGGAAATTGCCCTCGACCTCTTCCTTCACTCCTGCGCTGGTGTTCTACTCTCTACTCCATTCTGATTTCCACTAGCTCCCCAAATTTTTAGCACTGCCTCCTGTTTCTAACCCCAATGAGTCAATGCTTTAACTCAACAACCAGATTTTTTGGGTTCAACTCTTGGTTCTCCCTGAGTCATGAATTATACTCATCCTCCGACTTTTCCCACTTCTGGCCACTTTGGATTAAAGTCCAACCCAATTTTTTTTTTGTTTGTGTTTTTGTTTTTTTGCGGTACGCGGGCCTCTCACTGTTGTGGCCTCTCCCGTTGTGGAGCACAGGCTCTGGACGCACAGGCTCAGTGGCCATGGCTCACGGGCCCAGCCGCTCCGCGGCACGTGGGATCTTCCCGGACCGGGGCACGAACCCGTGTCCCCTGCATCAGCAGGTGGACTCTCAACCACTGCGCCACCAGGGGAGCCCCCAACCCAATTTTTATTGGATCTAGTTCCAAGAAGCATTTTATCCTTAGTCTAGAAATCACTGCTGGGCTCATCCCTGTTGGCTTGCCTTAGACCCCTACAAGGGGTAATTTGACATCCAGACCACTCTGTGTATCCCTAGGATTCACTCAGATCTCTCCTCCAGATACCTGCCTGGATCTGTCACTTGTATGTCCACGTTCTCACTTCCCTGGCCTTATGCTTCACTTTCAGAACCTGCTTTGGGCCCCTTCCTCACCTTGGTTTGGCAACCGTTTTGAATTCTTGGTTTACCCACCGTAGTTCCTTGTAAACTCTGCTCTGCTCTGGTACCATTAGGTAAGAGGCCCTCCCTCCAGCCTCCTACAGCCCTTCCTGATGGTGCAAAATCCCAGCTCCTTCATTCCCATGCCTTGGCCTAACTGCCAAAGGGGGAATGTTTAGACCAGTGCTTTTCCTGTGGCCCCTTTAGCTGAACATTTTGGATCTCTTGCGTATATGGAATTTGAAATTAGCCAGATTCCTAGGGGAAAAAAAAAGCTTAAAGATCAAGTCTAGAATTTCTCAAATTGTGGTTCTGTAACGACCTGCATCAGAGTCACGTTATTAACAGTATGGATTCTAAGCCATTACCCCAGACCCACTGAATTGAGGGAGATTATTAGCATAATGATTAGGCACAACAAAATTTGATAAATTACTGATTGAATTTATCTCCCAGATTCCCGTTGTTATCTAATTTAAGCCATCTTTAACAGTCAAAAGACCCTTCTGGTCTAGGTTGACCTTGAAAGAGGGAGATTCCATAAGGCATCCGACTATGAAAGAAACAGTGATGCTACATGTATCCACTATTATAACAAAAACCATCAGTAAGTTTACTGGGAAACATCTTTGCATAGAACTCTTTCCAGCCGCAGTAGGGGTACTAGTTGACTACAACAGTCAGGCAAGCAGTGACTCTAAAGTGAGGACACATATTTTCCTTTGTGTCTCAGGGAAATAGAGACAGTTAGGGACAGCTTGTGACAAGTCTCACCTTGTCAGAGTGCAGCTGTAAACTTTGGCAAATAAGTCTGTTCTGATGACTATGGTAACTGAAAGTATGCATGGTAAAGAAAAAGTGGGTCACCATTTTGAGATCCCAAAATTGACATAAAATTTTATGTGAAAGTAAATCTCTATGGGAGGGGTAGCCATCAAACTAAGAGAAGCTCATGAAAATGAAATAAAGTCAAAATATGTGAAGAGGGTAGGGAAGATAGCTGGAGTGTTGGAAGAATCTGTGCACAGTCATAGACTTCTGATTGCAAGGGTCCTCAGAAATGAAATTTTCAATTCTTTTTTAGCCTTTGGACCCATTTGTCAAACAAAATCTTACGTAGTATTTGTGTATGAGTGTGTGTGTGTGTATTAGTCAGGATAGGCTAGGTTCCGTGTAGTGAAAAAAGACCTCCTAAATTTATCAGCTGTTACAGAAGGCTTTTCTTGTTCCTGTTGTATGTCTGACATAGATGGGCTTGGGCTCAGATCACAGCTCCTCACTCCAGGACTCCAGTGGACAGCGTGGCCACCATCTCCAACGTTGCTGGTTGCCATGGCAGAAGAAAAGAAACAACTCTGAAGAGTATTGCATTGGTAACTAAATGCTCTGATTTGACAGCGACCCACAGCACTTCTACTCAAGTCACATGGATCAAAACCAGCCCTGTGATCCTACCCAACCACAAAGAGGCACAGGAGTGCAATCTTACCATATGCACAGAAGGCATTTCCTAGTTTAAAAAACCTAAACAAACCACCATTGACTATCACAGTGAGTGAGCGTGTGTCTGTGTGTGTGTGTGTGTGTGTGTGTGTGTGTGTTTGTGTGTGTGCTCTCCCTCATCTCAAATGTTATCTCTAGTTACCTCCAAGGAACTCCTAGACTCCATGAAAAGTCATTTGATAAATATTTGAGTCAGATCCCTTATTTTATAAATGAGGAAATCGAGGTCACTTGGCTTAGTTAAGGTCAAGTAGTATCAAAACCTGGGCCAGAGGGCTTCCCTGGTGGCGCAGTGCTTGAGAGTCCGCCTGCCGATGCAGGAGACGCGGGTTCGTGCCCCGTTTCGGGAAGATCCCACATGCCGCGGAGCGGCTGGGCCCGTGAGCCATGGCCACTGAGCCTGCGCGTCCGGAGCCTGTGCTCCGCAAATGGGAGAGGCCACAACAGTGAGAGGCCCGCATAACGCAAGGAAAAAAAAAAAACAAAACCTGGGCCAGAGTGGAGGTCTCTTGGCTCTCAATTGAAGACTATTCCCATTTAAGATCAGAAGATGGTGTGTATATGTGTGTGTGTGTGTGTGTGTGTGTGTGTGTGTGTGTGTGTGTGTGTGAGAGAGAGAGAGAGAGAGAGAGAGAGAGAGAGAGAGAGAGAGGGAGAGAGAGAAAATGGTGATTCAAGAGTTAAATGTAGGGCTTCCCTGGTGGCGCAGTGGTTGAGAGTCTGCCTGCCGATGCAGGGGACACGGGTTCGTGCCCCGGTCCGGGAAGATCCCACATGCCGCGGAGCGGCTGGGCCCGTGAGCCACGGCCGCTGAGCCTGGGCGTCCGGAGCCTGTGCTCCGCAGTGGGAGAGGCCACAACTGTGAGAGGCCCGCATACCGGTAAAAAACAAACAAACAAACAAAAGAGTTAAATGTAGATAAAGACTCATTCTGAAAGGATGTGAACTTGAGGAAGTTTTCCTTGAAGGCTTGCCATGCGTTTCAAAGGACAAATAGATGCGGTAAAAACATTATATTTGCTCTGATTACCCAGGGGATGCTGGTCAATATAAAGAGTTTCTGAAGAGAACAGCAACTGATGATGAAACGTGGTGTTTCTAACGTAGTGAGGAAACCAAGCAGAAATCACCAACTTTGCTGAGACCTGGGAGAAATACTCACGTCAAGGTCACAAGTGAGGAGGGCATCAGTCGATTTCACTCAAGTCAAGGGCATTGTACAGGGAACATTTATCCCATAAGATTAAGCAGTTCCATTGGGTTCAACAAACAGTAGCCATCACCCACTCTGTTCCCAGCACAGTGTTAAGTGTCAGGAATCCAAAGGCAAATAGCACACAGTCAAAAGAAGAAATGGTGAGACCTGCACTTAGACGCAGAGAAGTAGCGGAAGATACGGGACTTTTAGACAATTAATACGTGTGTGTTGGGCGGGGGGTAGGGGAGGGTGAAGGAAAGGAGCATCTAGAATGACTTCAAGTTTCCCTTTTTCTAGGGTTTCTCATTGGGCATTTGGGACAGGACAATTCATTGGGCAGATCGATCCCATCTACAGCAGGATATGTAGCCTTTCACTCTCACACTCCACACTGCAGCCTGAATAATCTCTATCTCTCTAAACATACGAATATTATCCCATCCACTCCCCACCCGACTCCCTCGTTGCCTACTAATTTCCTCTGGGAAAGTTAGGTATAACATGAGGTTGTCCCAAATCTGGGCCCTAACTGTATTTCTACTCTCATTTCTCTCCACTTTCTCCTTTGCCCTTCATTTCCCACACCTATGATCCAAATGCATGAGTTGACTCACAGCTCTCTTGGTGCCTCATGCTATTTCGCATCTCTGTGATTTTGAATATGCTATTCTCTTTGTCTGGACAGTCTCCCTTGTCCTCCTGGTGAAATCCTATTCCCACTGACTCTTTCCTTGTGATCATGAGTCAGTACCTGGCTTTAGTTTATCCTGATCATACTGCTTGCAATTATTTGTTTACTTGGAGGAAACTAGAGTGTAGTGCTAGGTTCTAGATAGATTCTAGATAGATTATATGAATTTGTCCCGCTTCACTATTTAGCAGCGGCACATTACTTGGACTCTCTGAATCTCAGTTTGTGCTTCTGTAAAATGAGAATAATAATAGTAATAGTATCTCCTGCTTAGATTTATTCTGAGGATTAAGATATAAAGCAATTATACTCCAATAAAGATGTTTAAAAAAAGATAATGCAAGGAAAATCCGGGCTAAACAAAGATATTAGCTACCATGATTATGGTTATGATTATGAGTATTATTTGTATATTTCCTCTCCAGACTTTGAACTCCTTGGGGGAGGGTCTCTTGTTTTATGCAACTTTATATTCTTAGTTCTTATCCTGGTGCCAGGCAAATAGGAGGTCCTCCATATATTTCTGAATGAGTCAATCAGGAAAATGTTACATTGTGCTCAGTAAGTGATTAGTTTAAACCGGCAGGAAAATGTCACATATGTTTTAGGATTTCCAACTAACACGTTTGAAAAAGACAAAAAATTTTCCTTGACGGGTTTGTTTCATTTTTTTGGAAGCCTCACTGATGCGAACCTGACAGTTTCTTGACGGTGCCAGAGCAGAGGACCTCACATCCTTACAAGTTGGAGAAGAATGTGGGGACTGGAGTAACATGGGTTTGCCATCAGCCCCAACAGGTTCCCATCCAGGCTTTGCTACATTCTGGTTACAGGATCTTATACTGGTTACCTAAACTGTGTGAGCATCAGTCCCCTTAGCTGTAGAGTGGTGGTAAATCACTCATCAATCGATCAATCTTGTTGGACTGTTTCGATTAGAACTGGTAAACCATAGCTCTAGCACTTAGTAGGTGCTCATTAAAAGTTAGTTATTTCCACTTGCATTGCCGGGTGAATGATTTCTTATAAGCTTGTGAGTAACTTGGAGGTAGGGATACAAGGTCAACGTAAGTCAGGCATCTTTGGGTGGCAAGGACACTGAAGCTTGACTGGGATTCAGGGGAATCTCATGAAATGCAATTGTAGAAGGTTTTTCTCTCTCTCTCTCTCTCTCTCTCTTTCTCCTTCATTCTTCTCTGTTCAACTATATTCTCTATTTCATCTGCTTCCACATGGCCTGTCCAAAACTGGTGGTCTTATCTCCCGACTACATAACACTACCCTCCTTTACTCCCGACCACTAACTGATTCAGTCTTTTGTGTCTCAATCACAGATTCTTGGGAGAGAGAATCTGATTGGGCTAACTTCCAGCCAAGAGGTACCCAGCCCTTGTTCAATCAACTTTGCCAGAAGTGGGGCTGAGAGTGCTGGGAGAAGCAGGGTGGCAGGATACACCTGCCAGGGCTGAGGGTTTCTCTAAGAAGAGAGTGTGGGTGCCTCTGGTACAATGTCCTATCCTCTCAGGTTTTGTATCCTTTTAGTGTTCAGTGGAAGAGAGAGGAACAAGGAGGGAGAGATGGGCTTTCGTGGCAGAGCAAAAGTGGCCATAATGCTGTCTAATTTTATTTTCTTCCTCTGGGTATGGCACATGCTTCCTTCCTGTTTTTTATTTGTGTTGTTATTATTTTCGTTTGTTTTCAACCCCTTCTGTGTTGCCACCAGAAACCCCAGTTTTGATGGGATCCAAAGAAGTCCTGTCACCTGCCTCTCAATTCTGGTATTCTCTGGGTCAATCCCTTGAAGGGGCTCATTAGCATAAACCCCAGGCTGGAGATTAATTAATCAAGTAATTATGAAGAAAGTGAGGTTACAGATGTCAGCAACATCTAAGACAACAGGGAGTCTCCTTCCCTTCCTGTGACTCTCAATGGTAGAGTCCCCTCACCCCTCTTCCCCCATTACTGACCATGTAAATTACACCTTAATATGTCTGATGGCCCTGAATCTATAGTCATGACCTGTGATCTGAGACACAATCGGCTAAGGAGGCTGTCAGTGGGGAGCAAGGTTTCCACCTAGGAGCCTGGGAGGCCAAGAGTCAAGGAACTGGAGTGCCAGGGGCAGGAACATCCAGCAGGAAGGGAGCTTGTGCTGGGCTGCAAGACCTTTAGGCAGGAAGGGCAGGGACAGGGGCTGGTAGTGGTCCTTTGAGCAAGACGACAAGCCTCCACCTTAAAAACTCAATCCTAAGGGTAAGCATTCTGTGCTGCTTCTTATTTGCTTGCTTTCTCATATGCCCCAATAGTAAAAGATTTATGCTTTCTTTTCTTTATTTCTTTTCCCTTTTTTTCCCCAACATTCAGCCCACTGGCACAGAGAGTGAAAATCCTTAAGCCTAAAGTTGACTGGAATCAGGACCGGCTATCCCTATCAGCTGCTGAACTGCTCTTCAGGGAGGCTTGGAAAGTTCCAGCGAAAGCCCTGCCTTTGAACCAGAATCCCTCTGCCACCGTCTGCATGCGGATCCTTTGCAATGGAGACAGAAATCTTTGTTCTCTATGGACAACAGAGCAGCACTCTTATTGGGCCCTTCCCCCTGCTGAGAATCCCAAGTAGCGCCTCATCATCTCTGAATGCACCGTGATGCTTTAATGTCTGGCAGAGCATGAATTGTAAACACGTCATTAGACTTAAAGGCTGCCCTGAGATTGTGGCTAGGGGAGAAGGCCCTGAAGGAAAGAGGAGTCTGGCTGAAAATGAGCTCTGAATAATTTATCACGAATTGAAAAGTCAATACCTTAAGTGAGGCGTGGTGAAGCTCGGAGACTCGGAGGTAAATACGACAAGGATGTAATTTTTGAGAGAATGACCCTTGGGAAGAAGCAGGAGGCAGAGAGACCCTGGCTGAGGGCGGGCTGACTCCCACCAAGGCTGGGTTGGGGGTGGGGCAGAAAAGGAGACGTAGAGTAGAGGCTGCCTGCAAGGCCACTGCAAATTAACTGGCAGAGAGGTGAGGGCAGAGAATGATCAAGGGGAGGTGAGGGGAATGATCAAGAAAAAAATGAGTGATGTGAAGTAGGAGATCCAAGAAGACCCGAGCATTGGGCACAGGAAGGCTTCCTGGAGGAGGGAAGACCCAGCTCTGAAAGGGAGGATTTGATGAAGGGAAAGGATGTGAAGGGAATTTCATCAGACAAGTTGTTAAGGTGCAGCAGAGAAAAGCTGAAGAGGCTGGTTGAAGAACGCCACGTGGAAGAATGGAAATGTGCTCAAGTTTCAAATGGGAGCCCCTGCAGATTCTTAGGCAGGACACTGACATGCATTTAGTAATTCAGCAAATATTCAGCAATAATTGAGTAGCTATGTTCCAGATTCTGTGCTCAGTACGCTGCATGCCATGGTAAGTGCAAGACAGGCGTGGCCCCTCACCTCACGGGAATTAACATTTTGGTGAGGAAAACAGATAATCAAAAAAACAGTAATCACATTTATCATGCTAAGTGCTCCATCTGCGCCATGTCAACCCTCACGGTGGGGTTAAGAGGCAGGCGAAATAATTATCTCCATTTTATAGGTAAAGAAACTGAGGCTGAGAGAGCTTAAGTAATTCACCTAAGGCAACCCAGCTAGTAAATGGTGGAGCTACAAATCTGCAATGCTATCATGCAGCTCCGATCTGGGGCTAAATGTTTGGACGGGCAAGTAGATGAAGCCGTGGGCCAATGTTGGATGCGTGATTTTGTTCAGCGGGTTAGGGACGCTCTAGAGGAAGGGGTTAAGATGAAACCTGTACGATGAGCTGGGGGCATGTGGTGAGGTAAGAGTGACCTATACAAGGGCCTGGAGGTGATGAAGCAGGAAAAGGGAGGAGAAGCCAGGTCTGGCAGGGCTGTCAGTGCCTATCAAAGGCCACAGGAAGGCCAGACTTCATTCCGAGGGCAATGAGAAGCTGCTAAAGGATTCTAAGACCAGGGGCATGGAGGGTATGTGTGTGAGAGAGCTAGTTTTGCATTTTTAGGAGATCACTCTTGCTGCTTCGTGGGGAATTGACGGGTGCGGCCAGGAGCGCAAGCGACTGGAGCAGTGAGAAAGTTGAGAACCAGGAAATAAGTGAACCAATAAATGTGTCAGACCCTTGGATACGTTATTCACGGGAGAGTCCCTCAGTCCCTTGCTTAAAGCCTTAAAAAAAAGAAAAGAAAAAAAGGGCTTCCCTGGTGGCGCAGTGGTTAAGAATCCGCCTGCCAATGTAGGGGACAGGGGTTCGAGCCCTGGTCCGGGAAGATCCCACATGCCGCGGAGCAACTAGGCCCGTGCACCACAACTACTGAGCCTGAGCCCTAGAGCCCACGAGCCACAAGTACTGAGCCCGCGAGCCACAACTACTGAAGCCCACGTCCCTAGAGCCCGTGCTCCGCAACAAGAGAAGCCACTGCAATGAAAAGCCCGCGCACCGCAACGAAGAGTAGCCCCCACTAGCCACAACTAGAGAAAGCCCGCGCGCAGCAACGAAGACACAACGCAGCCAAAGATAATTAATAAAAAACAAAAAAAAGAAAAAAGCCCTTTTTCCCTCATTTACATCCAATTCTAATAATTCAGCTGTTTGTTTTCCCAATTTGTAGCAGATTAAGAGTAACCATTTAAGAAAGAATTTGGGAGTGCCATGGTGCGGGGGGAACACTGACAGTTGTGAAAAGTGGCAGCTTGATTGTAAGGAGAGACACATATTAAAAATATTAATAAACATTTAAATTGCTCCGCAGGTTGGGATTAGCCTACGGAAAGGCAGAGAGCCCTACCTCAACGCCATCCTCCCATTGTGAAGTCAGTACTTGGTAACTTTAGTGATGAATTTGAGTCAACAACGCAGGGTGTTGTTAAAAAGAAGTAACCTCTCTTTCAAAAGTCAGGAAAAAAACAGGAGGACTCCACATTCCTAGCAGCCCTTGCGAATGTGGGTGAGCCGATCTCAACATGGCAGCGAAGCCTGGGGTTTAGTGTCCCGCTCCAGCGTCCAAGGCCAGGGCTGTGTCTCCCCGTCTGAGGGTGGCCATCTGAGGGTTGCTGGAATAGAGGGCCTGGAGCTTGGTCAAAGCCTCTGGACTCATCAGGGAACCTGGAACATGAGCTGAGGCGAAGTGACAGTGGCCATGGCAGCCGTGGGCCTCCACCTTCAGAAGTTCAGCGGGAACATTTTCTAGATTGCCGCAGCCTTTTAGGGATTTGGAAAAGGTCGCAGCTGCTAGGGAACTTACTCAGAGAAACACAGGGTATAACAGATCCCTCAGCACCTGGACTCCAGGGTTTTACTTGAGCGAGGGCATGGCTCCGGCCCCTCACTAGGCCTCCTCGCTCCGCCATCATGGGCCCCGGCCCGCAATGAGTATGGGAGGCCTTCGGTTATGTAAGGACGTAGATCGGCTCTTCTCCAGTCTTGGACTGATGCCCTCCAGCACCCTGTACTCAGAGGTGGTGATACATAGCCTTTCACAGTTGGCCGTGTCAGATGCCAGCCCCAGGGTGCCTTGACTTACCTGTTATCTTGCTTAAGTGGTTAGAAGTATGGCCAGGGAACTGGGATGATGGAAGACTCGTGCAGGACTTCTTCTAGTTCAGGTGCCTTCTTTTGTTGTTGTTAGTATAATTAATAGACTAAAAAAAAAAAAAAAAATTCCATTATCTGGTTAAGATCTGGGAGGCTGAAGTATGAAATAATACTGTCTGAAGAATGGAGAGGTCCCTTGGGTCTCAATTCTATAAGGACTTACATCCCCTAGTGCCTCTTCCAATTATTCTGGACTCCTGGCCTCCACTTTACTGGAGACCTTTGGACTCCATCTGGGGGACCATTAGAAAAAAAATCTTCAGCAGAAGATAGTTGGGTAGGTCTGAGAGGCCAGCTCTGGACCCCAACCTTTTATACAGTTATGACATTCTGAGTAAGAACTATGACCATTGGAAGTGTGACTGTTTGAGCTCTGATGTCTCTTGCAGAACTTTTGCTAGCTTGAGGTTTAGGTATTATTTTTGTTGTTATGATAAATAGAATTTTTTCATTGTTTTCAAATTTTCAGCAAATTTGAAGTGCTGAAAAGCAATTGGTTTTTGTTTATTGATCATATATCCAAGAACTTGTTCAATTACCTTATTTATTTATTTTTAAGTGAAGTATAATTGACTTACAAAATTATATTAGTTTCAGGTGTACAACACAGCGATTTGATATTTTTATAAATTACAAAATCTTTACCATGATAAGTCTAGTTACCCTCTGTCACCATACAAAGTTCTTACAATATTAATGACTATATTCCCTATGCTGCACATTACATCTGCATGTAATGGGATTTGTTCCATTTGTAACTGGAATTTTGTACCTCTTGATCTCCCTCACCTATTTCACCCATCTGTCTCCTCCCCTCCCCTCTGGCAGCCAACAGTTTGTTTTCTGTGTCTATGGGTCTTTTCTGTTATTTGTGTTTGTTTGTTTTGTTTTTTAGATTCCACATATAAGTGAAATTATATGGTATTTATCTTTCTCTGACTTATTTCACTTAGCATAATACCCTCTAGGTCCATCCATGTTGTTGCAAGTGGCAAGATTTCATTCTCTTTTATGGCTGAGTAATATTCCATTTTATTTAAATATCACATCTTCTTTATCCATTCATCTAGCAATTGACACTTAGGTTGCTTCCATATCTTTGCTATTGTAAGTAATGCTGCAATGAACATATATCTTTTTGAATTTGTTTTATGTTGTCTCTGGAAGAATACCCAGAAATGGAATTGCTGGATTGTATGGTAGTTCTGTCAAACTACTTGGGAACACAGAATAAGCATTCTATTCTGGAGTCTGTCAGCTCCCTCATCATGCTTGCAAGTGCCTGGATAAGGGATTCCATGCACAGTGGAGAATGACTAGTAAATACCTAGATGCACTTTGGATTTGGACTTTGTCAGAAGAGTGATTATATTGGTATCTGCAAATACATGCTGCCACATCAGCCTATCCATTGGCACCTGCTGAGGCTGTTTTATCTGGAATCATCCATCTGAGTACTTTGTACTTTTGTGCATCTGCATGTGTCTTGGAACCAAGTTCATAGAAGTCTTGTGATGACAGATTCCACAGTTCTCTGAGGAGGGCCTTTGGGTCTGTTGCAAATGCAGGCTGTCCCCAGCTCTGGTCTCCGGCTCTGTCACAAGAAGCAGATTGTTGACTCTCTCCCAGCTGCTTCTTGCCACTTGCAATTTGTGCTTCCTACCAAAATCACTCTGTTCTGAACAAGCCAGTCACCTCACTGTGGTGAGGAGGTTGTGTGTCTGCTGAATGTTTTATTTACCATCTGGCTGGCAGCAAAGCACAGAACATACTTATGGGCCAGTAATGCTCGAGACCATCATATACCAGTCCTGAAAAGGTCACTGGCTTCTCCTTATGCCTGGCTGGCACCAGCAATCCCTCACACAGGTCCTGTGCTATTCCTTTGAGGCTTTGGGAAGGAGGGCTCTGTGCTGTGAGGCAGCTCAAGGAGGTTTCTGTCTTTTGAACCAGGCATGAGGGGAGCCTCCAGGCATTTTCTAAGAAGAGGGGCATTTCGCCATCTCATTTCTTCTGCCTTCCTGAAGCCCACATGAGTTAGCAGGAAAGCACCTTTCATGGGTTTGAGGACATCTGTGACTGTACTTCTGCTATCAGTAGGGGCTCAATAAATGTGACTCTTCCCTTTCCCCCACTTCACCAGCCAGATTCTCTCCTTTGGAAAGGGGGGATTTAGTAGCTCTTCCCCTTGCTCAGGGGACAACATCCAATTAGGGTTTGACAGTGTTTCTGTTTTTAGCAGTTCTCTTTGAGATGAAGATACTTCCAAGAGGTCTCTCACTTTGGATTTTTCTTTTCTTTCCTTTTTTTAATTGAGGTCTTAATCAGCCAGTTATTCCTTCACTGAAGATAGATGTTCCTTAACAGATACCCAGGAGGGATGTGGTATATGGAAAGAGTACTGGACTTGGAGTCAGAAGCCCTCTACCACTTTTACTCATTAATGTTTGCCTTAAATACAGTTTCCTCATCTGGAAAATGGGCATGATGATAACTTACCTTATGGGGTGGTTGTGAAGATTAAGACAAGATATGTGTGAACAGTGCTCTGTGGATTGAATAGTACTAGTATACCCTACCTGCCTTAGAAGTCTAGGTGGTCAAACAAGACACATCGCTATTCTGCATAGTTTTACTTGGCTACTTATATACATTGTATAGAGAACTGATACTTATCCCTTTAAGTAATAAAACATTAAAAATGTATATTTAGTCCTTGGGCTACAGAAGAGTTAGGTTCCTCAATATATGCTATAAAATATGTATAGTTATGAACTGGAAATGAAATACCATAATTAATTATCTAAATAAAAGTGTTAAGTACTATGAAAACTAACATTTGTTGAATGCTTACCACAGACTCAGTACCAAGCTTTACAAATAGTATTTCATCTAATCTTCACAACAACCCTATGAGGTAGATATTACATTTTACAGATGAGGTTATTGAGATATAGAAACTTAAGCGACTTGTCCCAATTCACAAAACTAGTAAATGGCAGATCTAGAATTGAAACCCAAGCCTGTCTGGTTACCTGTGTATAACCATCATGCCCTATTGCTTCCCTAATCAACGTATCTCCTACCGAGCATCCTTTTAAAGAGCAGGAAGGGGGGCTTCCCTGGTGGTGCAGTGGTTGAGAGTCCACCTGCTGATGCGGGGGACGGGGGTTCGTGCCCCGGTCCGGGAGGATCCCACATGCCGTGGAGCTGCTGGGCCCGTGAGCCATGGCCGCTGAGCCTGCGCGTCCGGAGCCTGTGCTCTGCAACGGGAGAGGCCACAACAGTGAGAGGCCCATGTACCACAAAAAATAAAAACAGAAAAAAAAGAGCAGGACGCCAAATGTTTTACCTCATCTCCACTCGCAGGCAACATAATGTTATTTATGTAAAATACACAAAACTAAGAAATGGCTCTG
>NW_006799037.1:2065032-2109107 GCF_000442215.2 Lipotes vexillifer | reverse complement strand
TCCTGCTTTCACTACATGGTGAAAGTAGTCCCATACCTTGATGATCCTTTCATTTTTGTTCAGTAGGAAACACTACAACTAGTATATGTAGCTCAAGAATTGTGTGTGTGTGTGTGTGTGTGTGTGTGTGCGTGCATGTTTTTATATTTGTTCCATTCAGGGAAAGTCTTCCTCCTACGGTATTGCTCTCTCCCCTATGGCCATAAACCATAAAGGATGGCCATTTTTCTGATGATGAAGAATCATCATCATGAATGTCAAAGGTTGAGTTATGTTTGGTATGCTGTGCTCAAAGCCTACCAGTGTAAGGCTGGGCTGAGGTGTAATTTTTTTTTTTAATAAATTTATTTATTTTATTTTATTTATTTTTGGCTGTGTTGGGTCTTTGTTGCTGCACATGGGGTTTCTCTAGTTGCTGAGAGCAGGGGCTACTCTTTGTTGCGGTGCGTGGGCCTCTTACTGTGGTGGCCTCTCTTGCCGTGGAGCACGGGCTCTAGGCACGTGGGCTCAGTAGTTGTGGCTCGCAGGCTCTAGAGCGCAGGCCCAGTAGTTGTAGCGCACGGGGCCCAGCCGCTCTGCAGCATGTGGGATCTTCCCAGACCAGGGCTCGAACTCGTGTCCCCCTGCATTGGCAGGCGGACTCTCAACCACTGCGCCACCAGGGAAGCCCTGAGATGTGATTATTATCCCTCTTTTACAGATTGGGAAACGGGCTTAGAGTACCTACAAGACTAGCTCAGGTCACAAAGCAGGATGGCAACCAGTGTGAAGCACATATTTTAGCACAACAAAATGAATTATTTTTAAAATTAAAAATAATAATAATTTGAATTTCAAAAGTATAACATTAAGAAGTATTCATTATAAAAATTCAGATGTTACAGATGAGCTGGATAAGAAGTTCAGCAGTTGATCACTACCCTTAATCATGGTTCTTTACCCAAAGAAAGCCTATGGTTAATAGTTTCATGTGTATTTCTTCTCAGATTTTATTGTCTGTGTGACTCATCTGAGGATTTTGTTACAATGCAGATTCTGATTGAGTAGATGTGGGATGGGCCTAATACCCTGCGTTTCTAATAAGCACCCAACTGGTCCATGGACCACACTTTGAGTACAAGGTCATAGGGCATGTGCATTTTAAATTTCATCATTACTGCCAAACTGCATTCCAAAGTGATTGTACCAGTTACACTTTCATCAACAGGATATATGAGTACTTATTTCTCTTATACTCTGTCTCTAATACTTGAAAATCATCTCCTTAAATTTGTCGATCTGATAGGTGAGATATGGTGCCTGTATTTTTAAAATGTATTTCCTGATTTTTTTTTAACATCTTCATTGGAGTATAATTGTTTTACATTGTTGTGTTTGTATTTCCTGATTTTTAACAAATTTAAGCATCCTTTCACATGTGTATTGGATATTTATACTTTCTCTTTAGTTAACTCCTTGTTCATATTTTTGACCCACTTTCCATTTGGATACTTTTGCCTCTTTATGTTGTTGGTTTATATGGATTCTTTATATATTCTGCATATCAATCCTTGGTCTACTAACTATCTTGCAAATATTTTCCTCTAGGTCTAAAGAACAAATTCCACCCAGCAGAGCTGTCCAGTGATTGAATGGAAGCAGAGCTGTTCGGAAGTTGCCTAATCACTTATTTGGGAGGAATTTGTTGTGTCTATCAACTGCTTGTGCCTTTCTCTTTCATATTAATATAGTATATCAGTTAAGAGCTTATCAGACTGTGTTACAGTTGTTTATCGGCCTCTTCCACTAAACAATGATCTCCTTGAGGGAAAGGGTGCAGGTCTGTAAGTCATCTCTGTGTTACCAGCAGCCAGCATTGGGTCTAGCACAGAACAGGCACTCAGAAATACTTAGTGGATGAATAAGTAGACAGATGGTTAGATTCCAGTGAGTGTCTGCCCTGTGATTCAGCTAGGAGTTGCTTTGGGTCCTTCAACAAGGTGAAAGAGGAGGAGCCAAGAGTCAGTTTGTAGGACCTTTTTCTCCTAGTTAGAGGAAGGTTCTCTCTGGGTGGCTTGTCTCTCTTTTTGTTGACCTTTCACATACCTTGGTGCTCAGAGATGGTAAAAATAACAATAGCCAATACTTATATAGTGCCTTCAATGTGCTTTATATACATGAGTTCATCTGATGCTCACAACATCCCTGTTAGGAGGAGGTAGGTATTATTATTATTATTCCCATTTTATAGATCAAGAGACCAAGGCACAGAGAGGTTAAATAATTTGCCCAAGATCATACTAGTGCATGGCAGACCTGGAATATGAATCTAGCTCTCTGGATTCCTTAGTCTATGCTCAAGAGACAACATGTGAAAAATACTAGGCCTGACACAATGTGAGTACTAAACAAACATTCCTCACTTTGTTCACCATCCCGCCCTCAGAAGTGTGCCTTTTCTGTCAATAGCATCTCACTCCTGTGGCTTGGCAGAATCCAGTCTTGGACCTATTGTTTCTCTGCAGCCTTTGTCTCTGAAACTTGCATCCCTCCCTGCTGGAAGCCCTGCTAGTAATCCCTGTTCTCCTAGGGATCTGGAAAACCCACTTCCCATGCAGCCAGCCCAGGGACTGAGACTTTCCACTGTCAAGGCTCATTTTTCCCCTGTAGCCCCCAAATCCCAGTTGGCACCTCTGGCCCCAAGGCTTTGCAAAGTGCTGCCATCTGGTGGGTATAGTTGACCACTGACACCACTCTCTGATGAGTGACTTGCCACTGGCCAAGACTGGTCCCCTGCTCCTCTTTAGCCCTCAAGTCAGGGTACCCCACTCAGAATGTAATCAACTAGGAGTTAAATTCCATGAATGACTGGCTTTTCCAACCCTGGTATCAGAGATATTCTGAATGTAGCCAGTATTGGTGGGATAATAGAGTGGCTATACTTGTGGGTAAGAAGTCCTATTTGCCCTCCCCCAAATCACCTCAAGAGGGCAGCTGCCTACCCAGTGTAAAAGATGGGTAAAATCCAAAGGTTGTGCTGCAAAGACCCTATCAAGGATCTCTAGCCACTTGTGTAGATTCTTCAAGGTACCCACTTCTCTCTTGCAGCAGTAGAAGGAGACCCTAGGTTCAAATTCTAGGCATAAGTTTAAAGAAATATATTGTACTAGAGTCTCTGCTAGGCCCATTCACATCCATTATCTGATTAACTTCACAGTGATCCCCTGATGATTTTTAGCAGCTTTCCAGGCTCAGAAAAGAGGGCCATCTTGAGACTGTGAGACTTAGTTTATATCCACAAGTTTGCAGTAAACTGGTCAGGGCCCAGGGCAACTGGTCATTCACACAGAACCTCAGGGGCTCAATAATTACTTATTGGATTGAATGTCATTGAAATGAGTGTCAAAGAAATGAATCTTTACCCAGGCATTGTTTATAGGAGGGTTTCCATAGAGGCTAACTCTTTCCTGTCCTTGTGACTGTGAAATCTTTCTGAGTTAAGTCTTTGTGTTCCCATCCAATTCACTTGTTTAAAAACAAGGAATTAGGGGTCTTGAGTGGGAATTAGGGGGTCCTGGGGGCAAAAGTCCCTGAAACCAGCTGTCCATCTGAACATCCTATCAACCTAGGCAGATCACTGCCCTGCTGAAGGTGAAGACAGACATTATAAATAGATAGTCAATGTGCTGGAGCTCAGCTAGGCAAGACAAGCACCTTGCTGCCTAAAGTTTTAGTTCCTTTTAACTTCCATTAGGGGAGAGAGAACTGATATTGGTTGGTGGGGAAACGAAAGTATTGCTGAACAGCAAATGGAGTTCAAGGAACCCCATAGAGTTCACCATATCCTGGAAGGAAACTTCACATGGCTGAGCACCCACTATGCATCCTGCACTAATGAAACCCTTCCTGGTGCATATTCTCTCTTTTAATCTTTACAACCAGTTCTTCAGCAAGTATTGTTTCCATTTGACATAAGGGGAAACTGAGCCCCATTGGTGTTTTGAAACTCGTCCAAGCTCACATAATTAATAAGTGGTGGATGTGGGATTACAGTCGTGGAGACTGGTTGCACCTCCAGTGAATATTCTTTGAACTGCTCAGCTCCACCTTGTGACCTTTCAGAGAGAAGAGCCTGTTCCTCATTCTTCTTTTGTTGCATTCAGCCCCTCCACAATTATAAATATGTGACAGGACCAGCTGGACCAAAATATAAGGTCACACAATCCACTTTTTCTCCTTGAACCTTATTTTTAAACTTTTTTTTTTCCATTAAGAATGTGAAAAATGAGTGTTGCTCCTCTCTGTCCAGCCCTGTGTGTGGTGGTTTAGGAAGATCCTGGGAAGAGCTGAACTTCCAGGCCTCCTCCTGGGAGAGAGTATGGAACAGAAGGAATAATTAGACCTTTGCCATTAGCTGTACTCAAGGCCATTGTTTGTAAATGCATCCAATCAGAAGAAAGTCCAGATCCTCCATTTGTGACCTGATTATACTTCCAGAGGAAAAGAAAGGGAGAGCAAGTTTTATTCCCTCATGGATGCAGATTTCTGTACCTTGACTTTTTTTCAGAAATAGTTTGCACTTTCTTTTCGCATACATATCGTCTCATACATACTATCCTCCTCTACTCTCTGTCCGACACACACCTATTGTTCTCTTTCCCAGCTATGGGTAAAGAGAAATCTTCCAAGATCTCTAGTTGGTGTCTGTTTTCACAGCATCTTTTGGGAGTTATTGTAAGCAAAGCACTGGCTAATGGCCATAAAGTGCCCCTTCATTGGTTTTGTGCCTCCTGTCTTTCACCAGGGCAGTTCTCTGAATCCAGAAGACATCACATGAGGGAGCCACCTTGGGTACCAGGACCACGGCTGGTTGGAGTGCTGGCACACAAAGCGACATTCTTCAGGACAGGAGGATGCACTCCACAAATAGAGAAGAGGATAGAAATCTGTGTTTTTAAAAGTCTTTGTTTGAAGGAATTTTATTCAGGTTCTGAGAAGAAGTGAGTGTTCAGCAGAAGGGGATACCAGGAATAAATATTTGCTCTAATAACAAACAAAGTAGTGTCAGTCACTGGAGTCCAACCATGCCCTTCTACTGTCAGGCACAGTTCTCTCCTCCCTAACATCAATCACAAACAGCATGTACAGGGACTTAACAGTTCACAGAGAGCTTAAACCCCCAGGGATATTTCTGTGGAGGATCTCTATACATACTGGGATGAGCCTGGTCCCACATAAATGACAACTGGGGCTACAAGACACAGTTTGTCCTGGGAGCCTCACAGACTTTAAAAAATCTAGCCAGGGGCCAAAATCTTTGAGGGGGATGGTAGTGGTGGTGGTCCAGAATCTTTTAAGAGAGTCCTAACAGGGCTGGCTCCTTTGACAGCTGCCGAGTCTGGAGATATCCAGGAAGCCGGCTGACAGGGTGGAGGTCGAAGTGAGGCCAAAGAAGTGGACGCCCACGGGGCCTGATCAAGGGCAAGACAGGACAGGCGATCCGGCCCACGCTTCCCCGGCCTCTCTGCGTCCTGGCAACCAGAAAAAGGGTCGAGGAGCCGGCCGGTGGGATCAGCGCGAGAAGCCCCGCTCCGGGTGGAGTGAGGAGCGCTGAACCGAGCGACCTCCGGAAGACTGGAGGTTCCTGCGCAAGAGCAAGAGGTGGAATCCCCCTAGAGGTGGAATCTGCCGACCTAAGGCTGGGACTGGCGGCGCGCCCTCCCCGTGAGCCTCTGGTCCGGGGCAGCCAGCGCGGGCGCGGGCGGAGGCTCTGGAGCGTCCCTGGAGGGCGGGGGCCAAGGGCGGCCAGCAGGTGGGGCCGGGGGGCTGAACTCCGCCCCCCGCGCCCTCCCAGTTGGTCTGCGACCGCCCAGCCCCGGCCCCTCTCCCGAGCCGGAGCGCGATTGGTGGCGGCGCTTGTCGCTCGGAGGGGGCCGGGCCGCTGTGTCCGCGGCTCTCCCTGCCGCCGCTGCCGCCGCCGCTGTCCTTCTAGCAGCGCGGGCCGGTCGGACCGCTAAGGCAGTCGGCGCCCGGCGATGGGAAGCGGCGCGGCCGGCCCCCCGCGCCCTCCCAGTTGGTCTGCGACCGCCCAGCCCCGGCCCCTCTCCCGAGCCGGAGCGCGATTGGTGGCGGCGCTTGTCGCTCGGAGGGGGCCGGGCCGCTGTGTCCGCGGCTCTCCCTGCCGCCGCTGCCGCCGCCGCTGTCCTTCTAGCAGCGCGGGCCGGTCGGACCGCTAAGGCAGTCGGCGCCCGGCGATGGGAAGCGGCGCGGCCGCGGACCCAGGCTGTGGCAAAGTTTCCCAGACGTGCGTATCAGGGCGCGCGGCTGCAGACCACCCGCGACTGCTCCGAGAAGGGCTCGGAGATTTTTAATTTGGAAGAAAAAATCCACCTCATTTCCTTTGTCAAGCTCTCTCTCCGGGCGACCAGCGGCGGGAGCTCCAAACTTGGCCACCGCGGCTCCACCGCCAGCGGTCCGGGCTTTGGAGAACGTCGGGACTTAGGTGCTCGGGCGCCCGGCGGCCGGAGGCGTGCTAGGGGGTGTGAGCACAGTACAGGGGAGCCCGGGGTGCGCAAAGAAGAGGGGCCCCCGGGAGCTCTCTATGGAGGAGGGAGCCCAGAATGGTGTGCACCAGAAAGACCAAAACTTTGGTGTCCACTTGCGTGATCCTGAGCGGCATGACCAACATCATTTGTCTGCTCTACGTGGGCTGGGTCACCAACTACATCGCCAGCGTCTATGTGCGGGGACAGGAGCCGGCACCCGACAAGAAGCTGGAGGAAGACAAAGGGGACACCTTGAAGATTATTGAACGGCTGGACCATCTGGAGAATGTCATCAAGCAGCATATCCAAGGTACGGACGCCCCGGGAAACTTGGGCGGCCCACGGGGTCAGGGAGTGCCCACAGCGGTGCGGGGTGCGCTGGGGCTGGTAGGCATCTCTCGAGCGACTGCGGGGCTTTGAGTCCGCAGACGCTTGGGGGGCTGCGTGTACGCTCTTGCCTGAGAGCGGGACCCTCAGTGTCTGCGGCCCTGCGCGCTTCTCCAGGGCACACGTGTGTGCGCGGGGCTCCACGAGCGGGTGTGTGCAGCTCGCTGGCGGCGTGGTGGCGCGCTGCGCACGAGTGTCAGTGTGCGTGTGGCTACCGGCTGGTTGCTCGAGGGGTTGCACACAGGTCCAGTTCAAGGTGTGCGTACGTGTGAACGTTGGTGGGTGTACAAGGGAGCGCGCGCGGGCAATCGAGCTCATCTGGCCGCTATAGGGCCTACGGCGAGATGCCCGAGCGGCCCCAGCCGTTGCCATTTAGGACCCACAGCCTGCGGGACGAGCCGGAGCTAGGAAGACTGCGCAGCTCCAGCCACGCCGTGAGCGGCCTGTAGGCTGTTGGAAGTGCAGGGGGCTCTGTGGCTAGGAGTGCTGTCTGAACCTTAGCGGTCCCCACTCCCACCACTACCCGCGGGTCCAAGACCCTCTCCAGGAGCAGGTGTTAGCGCGGGGAAAAAGCATGGGAGCTTGGAGCTCTGTTCACTGCGGTGGTGCCTCCGGCCAGGACCCTGAGAACCCGCCCCGGGCTGCCGTGAAGGCCATTCCCTCCGGTAGCTCCACTTCCAGGCCCAGGGAGCGGCTGGGGCAGAGCAGACAGACCCGCGCGGGGTGGGTCTGGAGTCTAAGGCTGAGCCGGGTGACTGCGCTCGAGGCCAGGGCAGGGACCAAGGGGAGGATGGCGTACGGAGCGCTCTTCCCAGGCAACCCTGTTCGATGAGGGGTCAGAGGCAGCGGATAGAGAGCTCTGGGCCCTGCCGGCCGTGTGTGCACACACATGCCCATGTCTCACGTTCACATTTCTCGTTTCTTCGCCTCTGCTCCACCTGTTTTCTATCAGGCATGTCAGCTTTTTAAGGGCAGGGCAGGGCCAGCTGAGCCTAGTTCACCTGTAAACCTGGCAGGCCTGCTAGGCTCTGGTTTCAGCACCCGGCAGACCTTGGCACCGTCATCTGGTTGAATATTTCTCCCCCAGGAGCACTCTCTTTTGTTGACACATGGGTGTCAGGATCCAACCCTTGCATCTGCTGCCCCTGTCGTCGTGGGGACAGCTGCTCTCTCTACATTTGGTTTGTTTCCCCACGTGTACAGAATAGTTCCTTCCCAGGGGGAGGTTCAGGTGAGTGCAGGAGAGGTATACGTATCCATGGTGCTTCCTGACTGACTGATGACTTCAAGTCAAGTTCATGGCTCTGACACTTCCCCAGAAAAGGACTCCGTTCACAGCTGTCCTTCATACCTGCCTCTGCCTCTCAGCCTGCCACTGGGCTTGCGTGGCAGACCAGTTTATCTATCTGATGGTGCCTGTTGCTGTGTTTCTCGTCCTTTTCCATCCCATGGGTCCAGATTGACAACTAGTCAGCAATGCAAGTACAGTGTTTGCTCCAGGGTGATTCAGGATGTTCCCAGGGAGACACAGGCCATACCTTACTTTGACATTTCCAGTTTGCCCACAGATTTTAAGAGATTTTCATTCACAGATTCTGTGTGTGTGTATTTATGTTCCTGGAAAATGATTCTCTTGTGCTTTCTGATCTGGTCAGGGAGGAGGTGAGCAAGGTACTACTTTGGGAAGCAGTAAGAAGACATTATTAACCCATGAGCTCATCCCAGAGTGCACCCCTATCATGTAGAATGTGGACCGTGTCACATGATTTATAAGGCTGTACATGAAAATGAGTGCAATGTGGAAGTTGAAAGGAGGCTTTGTGCTTTTGCTCCCAAGAAATCTTATAGCTGTGCCTTGTTCGGAACTTTCAAATATATACCTGAAAAAATTGAGAGAGACGGGAAAATAACAGGAAGCAGGATTCTTAAAACATGTGTTGCTCCAGTTCTCTTGTGTATGTGCAATGACTGTGTTATGAGTCCCATAGATATTCAGAAATGACCAGATTCTCAGGCGGAAAGGGAGAAGCCACAACCCCTAGCGGCTTGGGGAAGGGTCAATGATTTGGGAAAGACTAGCCGTGAAGTAGGGGGAGGGCAGAGGGGCTTGGCTGGTTGTAGTGACAGCTCCCCCGGTGGTGCTGGAGCCATCCCTGAGCTAGTATTTGGGGAATTTAAATTTAGGGATTTACCTCCTTAAGTAAGGGGCCTACTATATTTCGGACTGGCCAAGTGCAGCTCTCTGAAGGCAAAGGGTGGGAAAGGAATAGATCAAAGGCTTGTCCTTGATGATACAGGCTGATTGTCTGTATTCCACTGTCAAGTTTCCTCTAGTTAGCAGAGCATTTTGAGCCATCCGGTTTACTCTGCTGAGCTGAGGGGGAATAGGGATGATAATAATAGTAGCTAAAAATTATATAGCAGCTGCTATGTGCCAGGCATTAAGTGCTTTATGTATACTGACTTATTTAATCCTTCTCACCCTATGAGGTAGGTATATTAGCTCCGTTTTACAGATGGAGAGGTTATATGATTTGCCTAAGGTGCAGGGATTTAAACCCATCTAATGCTGCTTCAGGATCTGTGTTCTTAACCACATACTATACTGTCTCCTAAGAGGGCCAGAGGGTCACAGGGGCAGCAGTGCTCTCCTGGAGTCACTTGACGGTGGGAGTGGGTGTCAGACTTAGAGACTTCAGAGGGTGGCTGAGGGATGATGGAGTCATAGCCTTTCCACTTGGAGACTCTTCCATAGTTAAACTCAGGAATCTCTGGGTTTTGTTTTGTTTCATGCCAAAAGGCAGAGGTTACATTCACTTAAAAAGTGTTCGTGGAACACCCAGGACAGTTCCTGGCACATTCCTCAGAGAGTACGTGTTGGATGGACGAGTGGATGAATGAATGGGTACACAGTGAGGATCCCCAGTGCACTGGTTAGTCAATAATAAAAGCATTTCCATTCTCAAATGACTGTTTTGCTTTGGAGCCTTGCACAGGCTCCTCTTTGCTTTGGAAGGAAAGTTGTCTCGGAAGCTGCAAATGTCACAGAATGTTCTGCTGGATGCTCCATAGGACTTGCAATTAGAAGAGGCTTTGGAGCGTCACCCTAAAGCTACATTCCAGTCATGACTGAAAAGTTTATTTTTCTCTTGGGGGTTGCAGTGGTAGTTTATTTTAATTTGTTTTCTGATTGAATGATTTAATTAGATGGTGTTTGGGAATCTCTTGGGAATGTAAATTGCAGTTTTGATAATTTTTTTTTAACCAGATAGATAGTAAATGAGAGGGTGGATACCTCCAGATTTTAAAAATAGCATCCTGATAGATTGGAAACACAAAATAAGTGTTAGTACACGTTTGGTCTTAGGAGGAGAAAGATGGGATTGCTGGAGGTGGTGCAGTGGGTTAAGTAGAAGGTGCTGAAGGAGGCTGAAGTGTTGGAGAGCTTAAGAAACGGAAATGTGGATTCACTTCTTACTGTGGAAGTCCAGTAGAAACCAAAACAACGTCTTTTTAAAAATAATTAATTAATTAATTTATATTTGGCTGTGTTGGGTCTTCGTTTCTGTGCGAGGGCTTTCTCTAGTTGCGGCGAGCGGGGGCCACTCTTTATCGTGGTGCGCGGGCCTCTCACTGTCGCGGCCTCTCTTGTTGCGGAGCACAAGCTCCAGACGCGCAGGCTCAGTAGTTGTGGCTCATGGGCCTAGTTGCTCCGCGACATGTGGGATCCTCCCAGACCAGGGCTCGAACCCGTGTCCCCGGCATTGGCAGGCAGATTCTCAATCACTGCGCCACCAGGGAAGCCCCTCTTTTTTTCGATGAGTATCTTTTTGAATCTGTAAAAGAATGTGCCAATATTGAAGAAAATATTTTAACATGTATAAAATTGCCTCTAATTCATAACCTAAAACAACTGTTTTGTATTTTGAGCATTGCCTTCTAGTTTTGTCCATCTGCCTCCGTATTTAAAAATGAAGGTGTAGTCGTGGTTTACATGTAATTTAATATTCTGCTTTTCTCAGTTTGCTTTTTGTTAGAAGCAGTTTTTCCATATTTGCTACATAGTTTATTGATTTAATCCTTATTTATTGGAGACCTAGTATGTGCCAGGCAACACACTGGGGAGGTGAAATTGGATACAGTGGTGAATCAAGACACTCCTGGCCCCTGTTGTAGTGAACTCATTTTTAAAGGACAACAGAATCCCTCTTATTCAACACAGTTGGGGTTTAAGTTAGTTTATTGAGAAACTGGTTAAAGAGGAGAATAAAACAAAATATTACATACATGCATTAAATATTTTGTTTTAATATTATTCAAAATGTGCATTTATTTGTTAGCCTTTTGATGTAAGGCCAAGGCTTTGTCTTTGGGCTGGGTCTGCCCATTGCCTTTCTGATCATCTTCCTTGAATGAACCACTCCCATAAGGTGCTGTTTACAAAGTCTGACTTCTAGTTCTGTTTTCTTTAACATTCACTGAGAACTTGAAGATGCTTATGAAGCAGTGTAGTAGTCTAAATTTTTATGACTTTTGTCTGGTCTTTTGCAGTGATTTTGTTCACGAGTAATTTGACTGCTAGTTATGTGACTAACTTTATAAGTCTTTCCAAGGCTTTAAATTAATTTTCTTAGAAACAACTCTCATCTTTTTAGCAATGATATTCCATTGGTTTACATAATATGTAATTAAATTATGCTGTTACAATGACAAGTACCAAGAGTCTAAACACATTTGGAAACAAACTCTTGGTAGGAGTATTACTCAGTTGTTAGCAGGAGATGTGAATGGGGTGGGAGAGAGAAGCTGACACAGAGGGACAAAGACATCCTGGTTTTGTTTTGTTTTTCATGGAGAGAATGAAAGCATGCTTCATCGGGAGAGGCGATTAAGTGGAGGATATTTAAAGAGAAGTTTTACTGTATTTTTAGTGACTGCATAATATTGCACCATCAATATACCATTATCGATTTAACCAATTGCCTGTTACTTAACATTTGCTTTTCTATTATAATTAACGCAGAAATAAACATCTTCACTTCACCGTGTTCTTCTTCTGAATGATTTTAATGATGTATTTCCAGAAGTGGGATTACACTGATTCAAAGAATATGAACATATTTGTGAAAGATTGTTTTTCAAAAGGAAGGTCTTTCTATACAGCCAATAGCAATGTATTATTGTACCTGTTTCACGGAGGCTGGCCAGCATTGGGTGCTGTCCTTCAACTTTTTCTGGGCAGATGTAACCACTGTCAAATGTTCTATTCTTTTGCTTTGTACTTCTTTGATTACTGTAGAACTTAGTATCTTCCCCCCAGCCCTATATTTGTTTTAACCTCGTATTGGTGTCCTTTGCCAGTTTTTCCTCTTGCGATATCAGTGTTTGCGATTTGTGTGTTTATATATATGTTTTATTTCCAGATATCATTAATTAATTAATGAGATATATATTATGCCTGTGTTCTATTTTATATACATAATTTTTGCTTTACACATATGCCTTAGGGTAGTGATTTTCAAACTCTGTCCCCAGGAGCCCCAAGCTTCTGGAAGGTTTGTCCTGGGACTTAAGAAATAAAAGGGTTGGGCTTTCCTGGTAGCACAGTGGTTAAGAATCAACCTGCCAATGCAGGGGACACAGGCTCGAGCCCCGGTCCGGGAAGATCCCACATGCCACGGAGCAACTAAGTCTGTGCACCACAACTACTGAGCCTGCACTCTAGAGCCCGCGAGCCACAACTACTGAGCCCACGTGCCACAAGTACTGAAGCCTGTGCACCTAGAGCCTGTGCTCTGCAACAAGAGAAACCACCACAGTGAGAAGCCCGTGCACCGCAACAAAGAGTAGCCCCTGCTAGCCGCAACTAGAGAAAGCCCGCACGCAGCAACGAAGACCCAACGCAGCCAAAGATAAATAAATAGATAAAATAAATAAATTAAAAAATAAAAATGAAATAAAAGGGTCAAGTGAGGTCTCTTGGTCCCCGCCGGTACCCATTCTCTCCATGCAACCAATGTTGTTCCTGTTTCATCTGTCTTATATTTGGAATTCTGTAAAATATTTCATTTTTAAAAGGGCTATGCTATCTTTTTAAAGGAAGGGTTGCAAATCACTGTTTTGGGAGAAAGGAAACATCAGAGTGTTAGATTTTTGTGAGGGATGATGGTAGCATAAAGAATTCAAGAGAGTAAACAAATCTAAAAGGAAATTGAATTCCTGGGTGGTGTTCTTGTAACATCTATTTACCCTTCTGAATACCATGATTAATAGTGTATTACATTATATGACTAATTTCTAAATCCATTATCTTACTTCATTGAGTCAATATCATTCCAACAATGGGAGAAATGGATTATTAACTGCTTTTGTTTCCTAAAATTTTATTAGGCATGTTATGTGCATATTAATGTACATCAGGCCAGTAACAGTAGGTTGCTCACCAAGATTACAAATGCATATATGGTTCCTAAAAATCAGAAAATATCCAAGGCCTGGATGTTGGGAGATTTTTTTTTTTTTTTTCTGTCCCCTATGGCTTTTGGATGTCACTAAGAATTGGCTGGTGTCCTTCTCATCTGATTCCTGACTTGGCAGGGTTGTAAAGAAGAGGATATGATGTTTGCTAAATGCTTGGAGATTATTTGAGGAAAGGGTGTCATTTAAAGAGTAAACCTATTTGTCCTTCAGAATGAACTGTGGCATGTAAAATTATATTAGTAACAGAGATTGATATTTTGAGAGAGTTCAATAGCAAAATTTAGAGATTGAGCCCGATTATCTTTATTAATAGCCCAGGACCACATCTACATGGAGTAGAAAAGCCTTGCCAAAGAATACAACTTTTTCGTGTGGCCAAAGAATTTTCATTTTTATCCAGCAGTGTGTAGGCTGTAAAATAAATGAATTCCACATTCTTTCCCACTCACTTGACATAAATTGTTATTTGCCCTTGATAAGTAGGTTGATATAGAATCTCAAGGAGAATTCAGAATGAAATGTCGGAGAGCCACAGTCTGGTTTTCTGGTTTGTGAGGGCCTTGAAGTTCAGCTTCAGTTACTTGGGTTTGGCTGGTCTGTGTTTTTGCAAAGATGCTCATGGGATCCAGAGCCACATACAGGGTTACTGGAAAATCTTCATTACCATCCTATAGGATTTCTGACCTAACTTGGAAAGCTGAATGGGCTACTGCTTTGATTTGGGGCTTGGGGGTCTCTTTAGGATTGTTGCCCTTTTTCGTTGCTTGGGTTCAATTCTGGAGACTAGGACAGATAGGCTGCCCTGTGAGAAGCGTGTAGGAGGGCAGTCCAGATGGAGGTGATATTGCACAGAAAGTCCTTTGGGGAAACACCAAGCTGAATATGAGTGATGAATGTAGTCAGAAGGTACCAAGGTGGAATTTTGGGAGAGAGAGGATTATACATGAAGTTGGAGGGGCAGAAGTCTATAAATGTGGGATGGGCACTGTGGTAGAAAGCAAGGGGCAGAGTAGGTTAGGTCTGCTGGTTGATGGTCTAGATTCTATGAATGGTGGGTTGCACTTTTTATGCTGGCCTTGAAAGTCTCCCTAGGGCTGGAGCGTCTTGAATTCTGCAGAGATTTGATTATTCCATTGTGCCTATAGTTGTCATCTTATCAAATCTCACATTGCCTTCGGGGTCAGAGTTAGTGCCATTCCACAATGCAATGCTTGAGCACAGGCATTTTCAATATTTCCCCCCTCCTCACACACATGCCTTCACATGCAGGGCACACGCCCCAGGGCAGGGCCAGGATGATGCGTGTCCTAACATGTTGTGTTCATTCGCACTCCATCCCTTTTTCTCCCACTTAAGAAAGCATATTAATATGCAAGAGAATCTGATAACCTTGAAATTCCTTCAATTTATAGTTAACCTTAATCATTCATACGCTTTGGTGCTTAAATTATTGTTAATAACAAATTACCACACAAATGTTCCAACATCCAATATGTTGTGACAGCAGCTGGGAACGGTTGCTGTTCTGGCATCTTCTGTGTGGGTCTATGTACTCTTTATGGACCCAGCTGAATGCGGCCAACTGGAGCTTTAAGCAAGAGGATTCCTGATTATATGAACACGAATGCTTTGGTAGTTTTTTCTGGCTACACAATTATAGATTAAAATATGTTGCTAGGACAGACCCTCCCAGTCAGTGGGTATGCATCTCTTTCACTGCCCAACATTCAGTTTCAGTTTTGTGAAGGTTTGCTTTGGGGAGATGAAGCTGCCCTTAACGATGCCAGTGGAAAGCCGTAAGTGTCCAGCCCCAGTGAGATAGTGACAGACTCCCTCTATGATGGCATTGCTAAAATGGTACTGGAGCTGGCAGACATACCTTGTTGGGCTATGTTTGTTATCACTGTCCTTTATAAGACAAAAATGGTGTTTGGAGAGATCCAGAGAAGTGGCATCAGCACCCATCTCCTCAGGACAGATGAGAACAATGGAAAATGATGCCCGAAGAGGAGGCTTAGGCTAACTCTTTGGCATGAATGGGTTCATTCCTCCAGTGTCCAGAGTTTAAGATTCTGAGTGGAGCACCTGTTTGAGATGGTTGGGTGCTACACCTTAAGCTCTGGTACCTTGTTTAGCTTCACTGGTCTGACTTGCACACCCATCTGTGGGCCCTGGGGACTTAGAGTGAAAGGCAGCTGAGATCCTGGAGGAGAGGGAAGGCAATTCAGGGACCTGGGCAGGACAGGGTTTGAAACTTGCGCTTATAAGTGTCATGCTAGTGGCATATGAGGACTTAGGAGAACAGTACAAAATTGCTTGGGCCAATGATTTTAGGAGTTAGAAAGCTAAGGAGAGATTTAAAGCTACAGAAATGCCAAATGAGAATCTTAGCCGAACCCTTGATTTATTTTAAGAGCAACAGGTATGTAACGAATTGAAGCTGGATTGTATCAGAAGGAACGGAGGAAGAGAATTATTCTTGTGTGTCAGGGACTGGGCTAGGTGCGGTCCATGCATGATTGCTTTTTATCTTCACCGCACAGTGAGGGAGAGTTTTAGAGGTGAGAACACTGAGATGTAGCGACTTAGTTTGCCCCAGGTCACAAAGCTGATAGGTGGTGGAGCTAAGAAGGGAAACTGTCTTCAGCATCTCTGCTCTCCCCAGAAGTGAAAAGAAGATGACAGTCTCACAGAGAAGGGGCTGGGAGATCATTTTATCAACGATTGTGTTCAAGCGGGAGACTGATGGAAAAGGGATCCAGGCAGGCGGCTTGGTCTGTCCTTGTGTAAGTCAGGAACCTTGGGGTTGGGGTGCCAGAGGGAGAAGGCCTTGTTTGGAAGGGGCAGTGAGGTGCCAGCAAGGAGGCTCTGGAAAGCTCTTTCTCTTGGATGATTGTGCCCGCCCCCCCCCCCAGGAACTTGGCCTCGTAGGAAAAGCAGACTGTGAGCTGCAGGCCAGAGCTCATTCAGATTCCACACGTGACTTTCGGGCACTTACAATATGCCAGGCCCAGTGCTGAGTGCTTTCCCGTGCACTGGCACAGTCATGTGGCTCCTGGGGTGACCAACTTGTCCTGTTTGCTCAGGACTTTCACTCTTTTAAAACTGAAATTCTTGGGTCCAAGGAGGCCCCTCAACCCTGGGCAAACCTGGATGGTTGGTCATCCTCATCTTCTCACATTGGTAAATTCTGTTTAATGGTAACTCCTAGCATTGTGGCAAAAACAGCCCTTCTGATTGCACCACATTTGTGTCTTCTGTTCTCTGCTCTTGAACGGTGACTTTGTCCAAGAGTCGTAAAGAGGACGGTGAGGGTCCCAGCAGCCCCTGCCCTGTTTTCCCTGCCCACACAGGCTGCCTCCTTGTTATTCGTTCTGCCTTAGTGCTCCCTGTTTTTTTCAGCTGTCTGAGCCTCTCAGGATTTGGAAAGGAAAAAAACAATTGCTGTAAAGGAAAGCTCTAATAAAGTGGTTTGGGCACAAAACATCAGCAGCTGTTTATTTGCCCCAAACAGTAGGAGTCCGTATTAATAACCTTGTGAGTTATATGCTGGGAAGTTAAAAGTAAGCAAAAATCTTACTTGAGACCCACACATGTGACTTTATTCCTTTATTGAACTAATCTCTCTTCCTGTTTATGCTGGTGACATTTTCTGTTATCCATGTGGAAGATCCTTTTTGATCTTCTGTTTCAGGTTTATTTAGCTCTGGATGGGTACGGTCCCAGAGCAGAGGGGTTTTCTGGTTTCTCTTTACTGGAGTTATGATGCTTGTGTTTATGTGGTTCCTGCCTCAGAGGATCTCGACGAGTATGACAGACTTTGTCTAATAGTCATCGTCATATTTCTCTGATGCAAGAGAAGGAGCCACGGAGGAATGGGAGGGGTGTGGGTGAGGCTTTAGACCTGCCTCTAAGTTCACGGGGCTTGGAGAAGAGTCTTAACATTTTGGTTTCTTCCATTTTCTAAATCTCAGTTTAATAATAAACTGATCCTCTGATTTGCTTTGTTTTCTAAAAGAGTATATGGAGGAAAGTGTAACATGCAGGAATTATGACGTAGACTCTCCAAGTCTATAATTGGGCCAGGCTTTAAAAAAAACTTATTAGAAGCTGAGGATTTATATTAGAAGGGGAATCCAGTGGAAAATGATGAAAGACAATTTTGTCAATGACTCAAAACTTAGAAAAAAGAACGAGGGAGGAAGGGTTGTAGAAATAGGTCTGAACTTATCTGGAGGAGAGACTGGAAGGGATAGAGAATTAATATTTGTAGAGTATCTATTATGTGCTAAATACTTTACATATGATACTTCATTTTAACTTTGTAAGCAACCCTGGGGGATGATGTCATTACCCCCATTTTACAGATGAGGAAATCAAGTCTCAGTGACTGTAATTAACATGATACAGTTAGTAAGTTACCTTTCTCAAGCCCCTTAGTGAGGGGCTAGGGACCCTCTTGTTTTTCCTGCTCCAGTGATACTAATTAAGAGAAAACAGGATCATCCCTTTCTCTTCGCAGAAAGGTTGGAGATGAGACTGGAAGAAGGATTCATGAGAGTAGCAGGGCTCTGAGGTGGGTTACCAAGCGACTGTTTTGTCAGTGTCCTTCCCTGGAGATGCAGGAGGTCGCTCGTGCCAGGAGCTGATAGGGCAGAGAGCTCTGGAAGGCTGAGAGGGGCTCCAGGCCTGGCTTTTCGCAGCCAGCAGTATCAGTTTCCAGAAGACTTAGTGTGAACAAGACCACCTCCTCCGCTCATTCAGGACAAAGCTTCACTGGGGGGGTCTTCCAGGCTCAGGGCATGCGGTTGAGTTGGGGGCCATAGTGGGGAGAGGTGCACACAGAGGAAACAGCAGACATGTCCAGGTGTGCCAGGAATTCCCATTTAATCGCGAAAGTGGAATATCTGGGCTCAAGTGTATATAATGTTGGGCCGCTAGTTCTGTGGGCAGATGTTGGAGATGGATCCCAAGTCTGGCATTGTTTACTGGGGCCTGGGGTGGAGGCTTGGGATGGTTTGGAGAAATTGCAGACCTGCTTTCAAGTTCCTGTTCCCCTCTCTTGTGGCTTGGAGTTTGACAGTGACCTGGGAGGTACTCCTACCTTCTGTTGATCACATGTTCAGATTCTTCCCTTCCTTCATCCAATTAGCATTTATTGAGTACCTGGTAAGTGCTGGGGGTATGTCAGTGGAACAAAGACAAAAACATGAAAGCTTTGCAATTAAATGAGGTAGTCAGGTGCTCTCTGATAAGGAAAGACTTGAAGAAAATTAGGTGTGAGCGCTGTCTAGGGGAAGAGTTGCACGTGGAAGAAAGGACCAGTGCAAAGGCCCTGAGGCAGGAATGTACCTGGTGTATGTGTATTGGGAACAGTGTGGCCAGGGCAGAGTGACTGTGAGAGAAAGGGGTGGGGGGTGAGGCCAGAGAGGGGCCAGGTGGGGAGCAGGTTGTACAGGCCTTGGGGGCCACTGTGGGAGAAATGCTCTGGGAGAAAAGGGGAGCCCCTGGGAGGGACACGGGCCTCTCACTGTTGCGGCCTCTCACTGTTGTGGCCTCTCCCATTGCGGAGCACAGGCTCCGGACGCGCAGGCTCAGCGGCCATGGCTCACGGGCCCAGCCGCTCCACGGCATGTGGGATCTTCCCGGACCGGGGCACGAACCCATGTCCCCTGCATTGGCAGGCGGACTCTCAACCACTGCGCCACCAGGGAAGCCCGAGCCCAGCTTTTAAAGGCACCAATCCAGGCTGTTCTGTGGCTGCTTCCAAGCACCTCTTGTGGGCTTGACACTGTGCCAGCTGTGTCAGGAAATGACAAAATATGTAGGACAGAGTCCTTTGCTTTGAAAAGCTCATCATCAGGCTAGGAAGACAACACAAGAAACAGTTGAGGATCTTCCACAAACTAACTAATGTAATGAGGGTTAATGTTGAATTCTGGAAGAGTGCACCGGTAGAACAGACTTCACCGAGGAACTGGAACTTATGGCACATCTTTGAAGAATGAGGAGGATTTAGAGGAGTGGAGAAGGGAAGATTAGGTGAGAGCAAGTTCAGGCAGTAAGTAAAACCAACAGTTGCCTGGAAGTGGGAGACCTGAGTCTTGTTGAGCATGGCAAAGTATGAAAAAAAATGTGGAGTGGTTGGAATCAGTGCTGCCGTTTACAGGCTGGGTGACCTTGGGCAAGTCTCTTCACTTCCCTGTGCTCAGTTTCCCTAACCACAGAAATGAGGACGACTGCTCCTTAAACCCTGTAGGATTGTTGTGCTGATTAAATGAGGTGAAATTAAATTAAATGAGGTGCTGATTAAATGAGGTACAGGACAGCACCTCACCCTGCCTATCACATGGTGGGCATGGGGGCGGGGAACACGTTCTTTTCTTCAGTCTTCCTGCTTTCCCTCTTTCCTTCTTTCCCACCACATTTCCCTCTTGGAGCTGGCATATAGAAAATACGGTCAGGAGTATGTTTTCTGGTTGTAACACCTAGGCTGTCAGCCTTGAACCCTGTTTCGGTTCATTTAGACAGGATGTGTGTGTGAGGACTTCTCCGGTTAAGACGAGCCTGAGATGATCAGAAGTGAGGTTAGAGGGAAGCCCAGCCTCACGCTGGTGACAGCTTCTCAGCTGAGACATCTGGAGTGTCTCAGTTTGATTTGACTATTGCTCTGAAATTCTAAGCCTGCTGGCCTGGGGACCTGCACTCATTTGTAGAGAAATATTTGTTTTGTAAAACCCACTTGGCATTGCAGTGGGCAGGGGACAATGTCAGGAATGCACTATTTGTAGAAACCTTGGCTGGTGGGAGAGTTATGCAAGGTGTCCAGTTACCTGGCCAGAGAGTCTCATTTCCCCAAATCCCTGGTGGAAGAAGAGCCTCCTAGAGGAGAGAAATGTTTTCCTCCATCTCCACCCACCTCCCAGTAGAACTGGAGCTGCAGCAGCCTGTCTTCCTGCTGGGGTGAATTTGATTTAACACAAAGCAATGTGACTTATAATTTCAGTTGCAGGCAGGAAGGTGTGATTTAAGCCAGTTGTCAGGAGGATTCAATTTAATCTTTTCTTTCTTTCCCCCCTACAAAATGTGCATTTTGTTGCATGATATAATTTTAATATACATTTTTTACAACTCAGAAATAGATGTAGTTTCATATTGGGGTGGTACACACTACATTTTTTTTTTAGTACTTATCTATTTAAAGTCTTTTTTGAAAAAGATCCCTTACTAGTGACAGAAAACTGAGGGGTGGTTTTGCTTTTTTACTAGAGAGAATCGTACTAAATCGTTATTAAACTTCCTGGGCAATAAACCATTTCTTGATTAGTGGGAGTTATTTTGGTCCCTTATGAGTAGGGAGATGATAATTGTCTTAACAAAAGAATTAAAATGATTCTTTTATATACCTAAAACTATACAATTGTGAATTTTGAATGTTTTTCAACAACAGCTAGTTGTTTTTTAGCCAAACAGGCATAAGTATTTTTGAGTTTGTAATTACTTTAGAAGTACAGAAAGTATGCATTGATTTTTGTAAATCAAAAATTAAATGTCTTATTTCACCCTGGTCAATATTAGGAAACAGTATTGTGCTGTGCGGCTCAATGCAGTCCTTCCCTCTTTCCTCATCAATTAGCAAAAAAGGTTGAGCCTTCCAACTTTGGCAGTTCTCAAGTCAGATGTCAACTGTGAAGGCTCTCATCCGAAGGATCTTTATTGAGAATCAGAGCACGCTAGACCCGGAAGGAGTGAGACCATCCCCACCTTCTAACTTTGTGTCGAGAGATCCAAGGCCCAGAGCAACTAGGTGACCACCCTGAAGGCCCTGCCCCACGTGCTAGAGACTCTGGGATGGGGATGTAAGGGTCCTGAATCAGGTCCAGAAAGTTTCCCTTTGCATCCAGTTACTCCCCTCAACCTCAGAAGAAATTTCTGCAGTGGGAAGTAACCCTTGGTTGTATATTCTCAGATGAAGCCAGGTGCTAAAGGGACAAAGGATGGGCAGATTCCTTTAGATGTGGTGAGGCTGGAGGCCCAGTCCCCTCTGCCTGCTCTGTCTGGGTCCTTGGGGCCTGCACCCCACCACCTGGGATCATCTTCAGGACAGGGGACACAGCACTGTTGAGCAGGACCTGTCTTCAGGTCCAGCAGCACATGGTAGCTCCTGGTGATGCAGTCTCAGTATGGGGAGCAGGCTTCTTCCCAGCTTTTCAAACCCACGCAGTGGTGCAGATGGAGGAGGGGCAGAGATCTTCTGTCAAGGAGAGGAAAAGAGAAAAAAACTGACACTTATCAGGCACTGACTAGATGTTTGGTACTGTTTAATCCTCTTTGTATTGTCTAATCCTTAAAATAAGCCTGTGAGATCCTGAGCCCCATTTTACAGGTGAGAAATCTGTCTTGTACTGTAACTATTGATCTGCTTTCCCATTGGACTGTGAGTTCCTTGTGAGTGGAGGCAGGGTCCTATTTTTTCCATTTTCCAGTGTTTCACTGGAAACTACATGCCAGTAGGGCATGTACAACAGTTGGGTTAATTAGGAATTTGTTGAGTGACTAAATGAAAAAATAAGCAGGCCTGACTAAAACCACTTAGTAAGAAAATTCATATCCCAGTCTCTGGCTTCAAAGTTGTCTGGAAGGGAAGCCAGGTGCCCGAAGAGCTGGTTCCCATCCCTCCAGGCTTGGGGGTGACTTCTGTGAGGCTGTCTCATGCTTTGTCCTCCTTCTTGGTCAGGGACAGAAAAATACGCACTCCTGGGGTTTCTCTCCTGGCCCCTCATAGCTTACACTACTGTTTCATGGTTTAATCAAAGGGAAGCTGTGGTTCAGTGGGGTGTGTGTGCGTGTGTGTGTGTGTGTGTGCGCGTGTGTGTGTGAGTGTGTGTGTGTGTGTGTGTGTGTCAAATGTGCTTTCCTACCCTGAGATCTCCCAGGAATCAGCTGGTGAGAAAAACCTGGAGCCTTCAGGGGACCCTCAATGTCTTTATTGTAATAAAGCTGTCACTTGTGGTCACTTTCAAATGAAAGCAATCTTGTGGGCACAGAAGGGAAAAAATAAACCTGCACCAAAAGCAGAGAATAATTCCAGAAAAGGTACAGCTGAACAGGGTGTCTGTGTTTCAAGAGGAGGGACAAAGTTGAGGTCATTTAAATGGATACGTGGAGAGTCAGCTGGAAGGAGAAAGTATAGCTTAATTTCCAAGAAAGGATAAAGAACTCCTCTGGGCCCGGAGCTAAGGGAAAGTTGGCTTTTGGCTTCCCATCTGGACTCGGCCTCCTCTCTGCCCTGAGGCCTGTGAGAACCTCAGAATGGATCCCGCCATCTCAGGGTGTCGTCTCCAGGGTGATGGTGGTGCGTTGGGACGTGCTGTTTCACACTCAGGAGAGAGGTGGCAGGAACTGTGTGCAGGGGGGAAGAGGACTCTCAGAGGAAAACTCCAGAGTCAGGAGAGGGTTTTTCCTTCCTGCACTGCTGAAATTCCTTGGGCATCATGGGCAGAAGCAGGGCTGGAAATCGGGTAGCCCAGAACCCTTGGTCCCCCGGGGGCTGCCTAGGGAATCACCCCACCCATGGATGTAGGTTTTCACAGAGGCCCAGCACGGCTTTTCCCACCCTCTCCAGTCTGTACACCCAGGACATGGGCAGGAAGAAATTTCTCCTAGGACTCTGCCCACCAAGACAGAGCAGCCTGTTAGCAGGAGCCACGGATTTTACTACAATTTTCCTTTTCCTATTATTCCCTGATATTTTTGATTTGAAAAGAGTCATTTAAGCAGTAGGATGGAAGGGGGCATAGTAGACATAGGGAAAAAATTGAAAATGTCATTCAAAAATGACTATTCCATTCTTTTTTATACCTCAGCAGACAGATGGCTGCCTCACCTTTTGCTCGTGGCTATGAGCAATAGCCCAATAGGTGAGCTGAGGAGAGCGATGATTTTATTTTTCTTTTCATTTCAAACAGATTCTCTAGCCCTTGGGTTGTGGGGGACCAGTGGAATGAAGCTCTGGTCTGGGAAACTAATTATGCCTCCCTGCATGGCTGAGCTAGTTAATACCAAACTGTCATTGAGACTGATTCTTCCCTGGGGCAGAAAAGCTTCCCAAATTCCTTATCACTTTCTCTTTGCCTTGAGAGTGGAGGCCACTTGGTCTTTGCCAGTTTGAGAAAACAGGAGCAAAATCCAGGAAGCTTCTCGAAGCTCTGAAATGGCACTCTGGGTTCTGGTCCCAGGAGTGGCTTTCTGATACGCAGCAACCCTGCCTCTTCCAGCTCAGACAAGGTGCTGGATTTTGAAGTCAGACAGATTCGGCTCAAATTCTGGTATGGCCAGTCGTTGGCGTGATGTCGCCAGAGGCTACCCAGAGTATCTAGGACCGGAAACAGACTGCCTGTCCACTCTGTTCCTCCCCTCTCCCTAGCAACGTGGGCTCAACGATGGGTCACCTGAATTGTAAGCCTGGCTTACTTTGCTGGTCCTGAAACTGAAACCTAGCCAGGTACCTGGCATGGTCACCACCTGTCAGTGGAGACCACACGTGACAAAGGATAATCAGAAATTCAGTAATGCTTTTAAATGGATTTTTAACTTATTAATCAAACCCATACGTGTGGGCTTCCCTGGTGGCACAGGTTGAGAGTCCGCCTGAACCTGTACCAAGGAAACCCAACACACAGTCAAAGATCTTCATTAATGATACAGAGCTGAGGAGGAGACAGCAATCCTCCTGGTTAAGGAGATGATGTAATTATACTGAAGGAAATAGAAAAACAGATGAAAAATTACACATTTTTAAGAAGTCAGCCAGTAAGTAGGTGAAAACATAAGTTAACTGCAAAGATCTCTGTATCTCCAAGAGATGTGGTATTCAAACCTAAATCTACTAGATTTTTTTTTTTCTGTAAATGGATGCCATAAAAATTCTATTGCCAGTCAGGCACTTTAAAGAGGAGGGAAAATTTTTTATTTGACTTTAAAATAAATAGAATTTCTTAAAATAGGACTGCATGGTTTCCTGTCTTCAAAACATTCATGACACCATCTGCATCTTTGAGGGTTTGGACAGGTATTTTTATTGCTTTTGTAGATGCTCCAACAAAATATCACACACACACACCAAAAAATACTTTACAAAACTGTTTTAATTACTTATTCTTCCAAAATGAACAGATTAATGACCAAAAAAATCAAAGTAAAGGGGTGCTGAACAGGAAAAAAAAAAAAAAAAAAAAAAAAAAAAGAATACTGGGCCCTAATTGTCCACCCACACATGGGGTGAAGCTTCCATGCCAGGAGAGGCAATCCAAGAAGACTAGTGGCTGCCATCCCTACCCAATACCCCACTCATAGAGCAGGCATGTCACTGAGAGAAGCGGACTGCCATCCCCACTCTTAGCTCCAGAGTAGTGGTACAGAGATCCTGCCTAGGGGGAGAGGTGGGCTGTGAGAACACAGAGTTCTGTAGCTCTCCACTTTATTTGGAACAAAGTGTGAGAAACCTCAAGCCTAAAAGCAATTGGTAAGTATTTAAGAGGATGCTAGTAGTATCATGATAGCAACATGAGAGACAGCAGGCCAGCTACACCAGCTAGACATTTAACAGATAGAACCAGAGAAGGAGATATCTGAGAAGAACCTTCTTGGGGTCAAAGCAAGCTTTAAAGACTGGCCTCAAAGACTGCCCTTGCAAAGAAGCCTGAACTTAAGTGGATCAGACTGTGGAACAATTTATGCCTCAAAGTACTGTTGAAAATAATAGAGCAATCAGGTAGCAATTAGTGGAGGCTAACAGCTGGGTGTGATACCAATAAGGCAGTCCATCCAGAAGTTTAACAGGGAGATAAGTGAAAGAGAGAGGAAAAAAAAAAAAAAAGACCTGCTAAAACCACTGTCATCCCAGGGGATTGAATAGGGGGAGTGCACAGGGCCAAGGCTATACCCTCCAAGGAATCACATCAGAGACTGCACATTGTGCAGGGAAAAGATGTCACTGAACTAGTCCATTTATGTCACTAAGCAAATAAACAAGCAAATATGTAAACAAAAACAAGTCCTGGGGCAGGGGAGGGCAGGAGTAGTGACCAGTATCCAGAGTGGCTAAAATATATTATCTAAAATGTCTGGTTTTCAACAGAAATTTAGAAGACATCAAAGACAGGAGAACAGGTAAGCCATAAAGAGGAAAAAAGCAGACAACAGAAATTATCTTTGAGGGGACCTGGCTGTTGGACTTAACCAGACACAGACCTCAAAGTAGCTATTATAAATTTATCCAAAGGACTAAAGAAAACTTTGCTGAAAGAATTAAAGGAAAATATGATGACAATGTCTTATCAATAGGGAATATCAATAAAGAGAAAAATTATAAAAAGGAAGAAAGTGGAAATTCTGGACTTGAAAAATATGAAAAGTGAAATGAAAATTTCACTAGAGGCATTTACAATTAGATTTGAGTTGGCGAAAGAAAGTATCAGCAAACTTGAAGACAGATCAATAGAGATTATTAAACTGAAGAAAAGAGAAAAAAAGAATGAAGAAAAATGAGCAGAGACAGAGAAATGTGGAACACCATTAAGTACACCAATGGCATATTTAGTGATAGATAATGAAAAAAATCTTGAAAGCAGTAACAGAACAGAACAAAACTACTCATCACCTATAAGAGAACCCTAATAAGATTAACAATTGATTTTTCATCAGAAACAATGGTGCCTAAGAATCTTATATAGCAAAACTATCCTTCAAAACTATCCTTGAAGGAAAAATAGAGACTTCCCTGGTGGTCCAGTGGTTAAGACTCCGTGCTCCCAATGCAGGGGACATGGGTTTGATCGCTGGTCGGGGAACTGAGTTCCCGGATACTGCACTGTGTGGCCAAAAAACCAAACCAAACCAAAACAAACAAACAAACAAAAAGGCAAAAATGAAGGCAAAATAAAGACATTCCCAGGTGAACAACACTGAGAGAATTCATTGCCATCAGATCCACCTTGCAAGAAATACTAAAGGATTTTCTTCAGGCTGAGTGCAAATGACACCAGACAGTAATCTGAATTCACTCAAAAAACTAAAAAGAGCCGCCAAATGTAATTATATAGGCAATTGTAAAATACAGTATAATTCCATATTTCTTCTTCCTTTTTCTCTTAACTGATTTAAAAAGGAATTGCATAAACAAAATACATTATGTAATTGTATTGCTAGGCCTGTTAACATATGGAAATGTAATATGTTTGACGATAAGCACAGAAGAGGCACAAAAATGGAAAGGAGGGACTAGAGCTATATAGGAGTAAAGTTTCTGTATTTCACTAGAATTAAGTTAATGGGCTTGGATGGATTAAAATGTATAATGTAAGCGCCAGATCAACCACTAAGAAAATAGCTCAAGAAATATAGTTAAAAATTATTAAGGAAATTAAAATGTTGTACAAGAAAATATTCACTTAATGAACAAAAAAAGCACAAAAAAGGAACATGGTTCCTCCAGGAAACCATAGTAGGAACTTTGGGGGAGGGAGCCCCTTGTTTGGCTGGAGGTACATTTTGGCCCTAGAACAGACACAGTAGGGGGAAAGACGAAAGGCTGAGGATTATCTAGAAAATTCATCCCACTTCCTTGCAGGAACAGCATGTCAATATGTTTTTGTCTGCTGAACAATGTGTGGGAAATGTTTTTTATTTTGTTTTCGTAACTGTGCATATAATTTCTTAGCATTTTACTTCTGGGAATTGATTAAAGCTTTTCTGTCTCTTTAGAGCCATTAAATAGAAAAATGTCTGCTGGAGACAATTGACAGTGTTTCTAGGTTCTTGCTTAGAGAAATAGGAGTCTCTTTAACTGCTTGAAAAGTTTTTTCTGATGTGTGCTGAACAGACATGTGTAGCTAATGTTTATTGAGTATTTATTACGTGCCAGGTACCAAGCCAAGTGCTTTATATGAATTATCTCACTTTATTTTCACAGCAACAGTCCAAGATAGGTCCTGTTATCATCCCCCTTTTCGGATAAAATTGAGGCACACAAATGTTAAACAATATATCCACGGTCACACTGTTAGCACGCTGTGAGAAAGGGATTGACTGCATGTGGTTTGACAACAGAGTCTGAATCCTTGATGACTGTGTTACATCAAAACCAGAACGCTTAAGTCCTTGTAGTATTTAATCACAGTCGGTGTTGGCTTTCAGGATTATAGGTGTGTTCTCAGGGTCTCAAACCTTGTAACTGGTGTATTTTGGTCCCTTCGAAGAGTATGGGGCCCATCTATATGGCTGGGCTCATTTCCACCTGGCCCCAAAGAAGATGCACTTCCATCACCACCTGGCCTCCTCTGACTCTCACAGTCACCCAGAAGGGAGCAATTTTCATAAAATTGTTTAAAAATGACAGCAGTGCTCACTGAGGGGCTGCTTTCCTTGTAGACAGGATGACTGTGGTTGAAAATATAAGGGAGGAAGAGAAAATTCAGGCTGTCACTTGCCTATAAAAGAGGAAGGGAGTGTATGGAGTAATTTGCAGTGTACAAATGAGGAACCTGAGAACCACAAATGAGAAGGAACTCAGTGAAGTCCATGCAATTCAGTCAACCATGGTAAAGTACTCTACTTAGATGCTGTACATACCTGATCTCAGTCAATCCTTATAATAACCTTATTGAGCAGACAATGACATTCCTATCTCACCAATGAGGAAATGGAGGTTTCAGAAGTAAGTTGGGTGGTAGTATCCCTCTGGTATATACTAGGTGTGTTGGTGCAGGATAATAGAGTCCTTCTGATTCGTTGGTGCCTCTTTTATTTAGAGTAAGGAAAGTTAACTGCAGTACCAACTTCCAAACCTCAGTGGCTTTAACCAATAAAAATGTATTCCTCACTTATCCAGTGACCAATGTGGAAGTTCCTGGTGAGCTGGCAGTTTTCCTCCCACCCACCCAAGGATGCAGGCTCGGGACTTGCAGCCTTCTACTGGACCCTCTGCATGCATCTGGCAGACATGGGAAGAGAGAGAACATGGAGGACCTCATGGGAGGTTTTCATGGGCCTGGATTAGAAGTGGAGCACATAATTTCTGCCGTATTTTATTGACAGGAACTCAGTCATGTGGTGTCCCCTAACAACAAGGGAACCTGGGAAATGTAGTCTAGCTGGTTGCCCAGGAGAAAAAGGAAATGGGTTTAGTGAACACATAGCACTCTCTGCCACATAACCTTACTGTTCTGGTTGTTATATATTTGAGTGTCACCCTAGATAAGGTCACAAAGGCAGCAAGTGGCAGAGCCAGGAGCAGGACCCAGGTCTGTGGAACCCTACGTCTGGATTCTTTGCATTCTCTCTCATTCTACTCCAATGGCTGGATCAAGTTCTGCAGCTCTGGATGCAGTGGGTGCTCCAGGTGACCATGTGGTCTCTGCATTCCTGGGCCACATTCATTGAATGCCCTCCCTGTGTCCTGCCATGGACTCTGGGCTGGGGATCTGAGAATAGGTTGTTGGGAATCTTTGTGAGCAGCTGACTCAGGATCAAGCCTTTGAGGGTCCTGGCTTATGTGGCGCTCAGCGGCTGTTCTGGGAGTGATGGATGATGGACAAACTGTGTCACCCTTCCCAGCCTGGCTCAAACTGTCATTAGCATTCAGCAAGGCTGTGAGTCTTGTACAAATCAGCTGTTTAGGGCTGTTTAAGAAAACTGCTGAAAGCCTCTCTTGGTTGAACCTCTTGTAAGTGTGGAACTAACAGTTTCCCACGCTCATTGAACAGCAAAAGGGCAGCCATGGTATAGTGTTTTCCCTTTGGGGCGTATTTGGGTGTCGTTTTTAGCAATCTGGCTAAATGTGAAGATGCTCTTGGAATGTGGGTATTTGCTATCTTTGGCAAAGGGCATTGCTTGCTCTTTTTTAGAGCTCCAGATCTTGTGCATTCAGAGAAGCAAGAAGGATCTATTGGTTTCATAAATGTGCTTCTCTTCTGGAAGAAACGTTGGATTAAACCACCTCTTGCCCCACTTCCTCACTGGTTCATGGCAGGAGACTCAAGTTGCAAAGTGACTGCAGGCCCTCTCTCCCTCCAAGCCTCTGCCCCCACTCCTATGAGGACCCTCAGGGGAGGGATATATGGCTAAACAGCAAGGTTCAAACACTTCATCCCTTAATTCAGGGCTTCAGAGTCCCTTCATTTTCTGCTATCAGTTGGGAAGGTGATTCCACGCATGAGGATTCCATCCATGCAGTCCTCCCCAAGATAAAGAGGACCATGCCAGGTTTGACTGTAGTTACTGTGCTCACTGGTATATGATTCTGCTTCCTCAGGCTTGGGCAGAAACATGCCCTGTGTAGGTAAAGAGTTCTAATGGGCACTGCTTGTTCAATGGTAATTAAGTGGGCGCTGGGAATTTCCCTAGTTCCAGGTGTCTGGGAGTTAGAGACAAATAACATCTGTTCTCATCAAAAGGGAGAGTGGTGAAATACAAATCACAAGTCACTCTCAATAAATCCCAGAGGTGGGATTTGAAGTCTAGAGCCTGCTTACCTGTGTGCACAGGGTGTTTGCAGTATTCCTCTTTGGATAGAGAAAACAGAACTAAAAATTTCCCCAGAGCCCAGAAATGACCCAGATGAATCTCTTCACGCTTCAAGGTATCCCTGAGTCTTCAACCACCAGATTTGGGGGAAGAAAATGGGATTGGTCAGGACATTAAATGATAAGGAAAAAGGGATATTGTTGAACCTAGCATCTGCCTGATCCAGGGAGAGAATTCATAACTAGTATGCAGAGGTAAGAACTGACTTACCGGGCAGGAATCAAGGTATAACATTACACCATTGCTCCTTCCTTCCATCTATTCATCCGTGCATTCATTGATTTATCAAGAGACAATGCCAGATTCTATGCTAGGTGCCCAGAGGGATGCAAAGGGTGAGATGTAGTCCCTGCCTACAAGTTCATAGTCCTGTATGGGGGTGAAGACATGGACAGAGGTAATCCGTCCCCATAGTAGAATGTGATAAGTGCCATAAGAAAATACTGACAAGCATGTGTGGTGGAAGGTCAGCAGAGGAGGGACTCACTTCTAGCTGAGCAGGTGTGTGCATAGGCTTGGGGAAGTTTTCATGGAGAAAGAGGTATTTGAACTGATCACTGAAAGATGTATTGGATTTCAACTGCAAAAGGCTGGGGAAAAGGTTAGGAGCCTCAAGGACCTGCATGTATAAAGGTGTGGAAGTTAGAAAAGAAAATGTAGATTTGTGAGACACCTGAACTGTAATTAATTAGTGGGGAGATATGCCAATGAATTAGAGGAACGCTTTCTTTCTCCTTCTCTCCTTGCTTTTCCCCTCACATTTCTGCATTTTGGATTAATATGAATCTTTGGGTTCATGAAGAGGTCTTCTTGCTGAAGTCTTTGAGTGGGAGTGTTGGGGGCTAGAGTGACGGTGAGGCTGTACCTTGCCTTCACCAGCCATGGCCTTTCCCTCCTCTTTCACTTCAAGTACCTACCAGGGGAAGTCAAAGGGGAAAAAAATTCCCATTAATTTTCCTTGTTACAGGTTGACTTTGATGTTGATGACTGGTTTTACTCCACAGGGATGTAACTTCTGAAACGGAATTCGTGAAACAGAATTAGATTTTAAGCCTCAATCTCAGCTTTTCCCACGTTAGGATATTTCCCCTGCTTGACTCTGGGTGGTCCTGCAAAGCTGAGTCTGGAGCTCCTATTCAAAGACTGGGATGAGCTACAGGGAGCTCCCTCCTGTAGATATGGTCACTGCTCATTCCTACCTTGTAGACAAGCGGGAGTCCCACAGCCACCTTTGGCAGCTCTCACTGATTTGGTGTGTAACTCATTCTTCAGAGGCAAGCCTGCTTTGCTGACAGGGTCCGTCTCCGTGACACAGTGACTTGGCCATCATGGTATTCCAGCCAGTGTTCATCCCTCTGGAATGCTGTCCCCTTAAAGTCTCAGTTGCCTCAAGTTTTCTCATCCTTGAGGGAGGAGCTGAGAAAGGTTGATATTCTAAAGTATGAACAACTGATGTGGCATTGGGCAGTGTCCGATCGGAACAGACCGTGACCATAGTGCTAGAGCAGGGTGCTGGAGACACCCCGCTGTGCCAGACAGTAACTGTTTAGTTGCTGATTCTTGAGGGAGGTTGGAGTACTGGGGGAGGGGTCCGGATAGTGGGGGGGTGGGGGCTATGTCTTAGGTGGTGGTGGACGGTGGCTTTTTACCAAATAGTAAAAAGTTATTTCAGTATTTTAATAACTGATATGGCAGGGCCAGTACGTACCAGCTAAATATCAACCCTGAAACAAATTATTTTATCAACCTCGCCCTGACTGTTTACAGCCCAAGCAAAAAGTCTCTGTTGGCATCTGCTTGTCAATAAAAATGATGTCATTGTTTGGGATTTGGAGGAAGGTGGGCCTGGGTCTTATGGATGCTGGACCCTGAACAAGTAGAATTTCCTATCATCTAACAGTGGTTTAAATCTGTGTTTTCAAATGTTTGGATCATAGGATTCCTTTATGGTCTTAAAAATTATTAAGGACCCCAAAGAGATTTTGTTCATGTAGGTTACATCTACCAATATTTACCACATTAAGAAATTTAAACTGAGAAAATTTCAAAAGTTATTTATCAATTTATTTACCAATGACAATAGTAAACCCAATTAAATGTCAACATAAATAACATTATTTAAAATTAAAAATAACTGCAGTTTCCAAAACAAAAGATACTTTATTGGGAAGTGTGGAATTGTTTTATATTTTCACAAATCTCTTTAATATCTGGCTTGATAAAAGAAAGCTGGATTCTCATATCTGCTTCTGCTTTCGGTCTGTTGCAATATATTGCTTTGGTTGAAGTCTGTGAAAAACATTCTGCACATGGATATGTAGATGGAAAAGGGAGGAGTATATTAATAGCTTTTTCATATATTATGGATATTCTTTTTTGATACTACATCCAAACTGGACAACTGGTAGGTTTTTAGAGGCCAGTTGCAATGTGGAATCTGAAACCACATCAGTAAACTTTTTGTACCATGTTACATTAAAATCCAGTGATCTGTCTTGAACTTTTATGCTTGTATCTTTTACCCAAGCGTGATTCTGTAATACTTTGCACTGTTCATTTGGGAAAGAAATAGGTTCACTGAGTTATGCAGATCTTCTAAATGTTGAAATACTTTATTTTACAGTAACAAAAATTACTTTTATTAATGTGACCATTGATAGCATCAGAAGCTTTTAAGTTTGGGGAAGCTGTCAAGCTCATGATGGTGGACGCAAGTTTTCCAAAATTCTATTTTTTTTCTTTTGGCTTAATAGCTTAAATTTTATCATTGGGAAAAATACTATCAGTTATTTTCCATGAATTGACTAGCTCAGTTCTTTCCTTTTTGAGAAGAGTGCTAGATTCCCAACTTTGAATAATTATGATCTGTTAGTTGTTCTTTCAAGTGGAAACAGTGTTCCATGGAAAAAAACAAAAGTGGCTGGTTCAGCTCACAACTCAAACAAACATACAAGCACTTTTTCTGGAGACAACCTTTGTCTTGAGTCTGCAGCAGAAGTGCTTTATGTGTTTCTATGCTTATAAATATTTCTGGATAATAGGAATAATTTACACTATGGCTCATTGCTTTTGTACTCCACCTCCCCAGGAATGTCAGGATGCAAATGGCTCTCAGGGTGTTTTACTGAAGTCTTTCTCTCCTTTCCTTACATGTTCGGAAGTGCTCCTCTGAGCTCTGCCCTCCTCACTCACTGGTGAGATTGTGACCAGTTGAAATGCCCTGGAGAACAGGAACCAGTCTCTCTCGTAGCATTTCCTATCAGCTTTCCATCTGTTGATAATCTGATGTCTCCTGGGTTCCTGTTTACTTTGATTTCCCTTTTTAAGACTGTAAACTGCAAGCTGTGTGTGTGTGTGTGTGTGTGTGTGTGTGTGTGTGTGTGTGTGTGTGTGTGTTTTCTTTCCTGGACATAGCTTCCAGGCCTTTCCTGGCACAGCACAGTGTCTGTCCTTGAGCATCCTGTCCCCAGCTGTTGGCAGGACAATTTGCTTTAATTTTATTGCCTCTGGCCACTTGTCCTGCCTTTTGGAACCAAGTCCCTGGAATCCAGGAGCCAATTCTTCTCCTACTTCCCCTTTTTGCTTCTCTCTGTGTGTCCTCTTTTCTTTTCCTCTCTGCCTGGCTGCACTCTTCAAAGCTTAAAGTGTCTCTAGCCAGCCAGCTCATGATGCCATTTCTTTCTGAATTCTTATGTCCTTTTAAGAACTTCGATCATCTCTATTGCATTGAGTGTGACCTTGTGCTTTCATTTTGTGGAGAGCTGTGGACTCGCCCAAGATCAAAATTCACTTATTTGGGTCTTATATCGGCGCTGAGATTATATGCTTCTTGCGGACAGGGCTGTACCTTGGACAACTTTATCTCTCCCTCCCAGTCCAGCTAATGCCTGGCACATTGTGAGGATTCAGCCACTGGCTGAGAGAGTGTTAGTTGCCAGTTTGGTTTTTGCTTTACTAAAGGAGCAGAGCAGAAGTTTTCAGCATTTTCTCTGGCAACATATGTGATCAGGACATGGAAACTGTCTTGATGTGTGCCCTTCTGAAGGTCTTCATTTGAATGAGTGATATCTATAAGACCTCTCGTCTTTTGATGTTCTGCCTTTGGGGAATGAGATGTAAATGTGTCCTTTGCTGGTGCCAGGTGAAAAGAAATTTAGTAGCTACAACCTTTTTCACTTATTGATTAAACCCAGATTTCATGTACTTTTCAACCAGAAACAGAGCTAGCAACCTTTTGACCTTCTGGATTTTGTTTTCACCTGTGGATTTCGATAACATGCATTTACTCATTCATTTAAAATATGCTAATTGAGCACTGTGTGAGGTGCTCTAGAGGATACAGAGGCATCGAGTAGGTCATCAAATATTAGGAGATATGAGGTGTGCACATAGAATAAGCTTCCAAAAGGACCAGGTGCCAGGAGACAGAACCCAAAAGATGGTCCTGCAAAGAATGGAGGAACAGGGGCAGAACTGGCTTTATCTTCCCTGATGAGTAACTGAGGAGGAGACCAATATCTCAAGCCTAGATCTGTCATACTTTGGAAAAATCCCCTAATATAGTGACAAACGGAATGCAGCTTCTCAGTAAAGAGCTGGCAGACACCACGTCTTTGCTGGCCCTCATGGCTTCCGCAGTAGAGCACATGAACATTTTTTTTCAAAGTGTTTGTTGGCAGGATTTAAAGAGAGGTCAGTGCCTTTCAGTCCGGGATATAGAATAACATGGGGGATAGGATAGGATGGCTCAGGGGTATCTTGGACCCTTCCCTCCCACAGGCCCCTGGTGGCCACATCCTCATGGGGTGTGTGGCAGTGGACATGCTCTGTGATTGGGGTGAGGGGAATGGCTGAGAGGGGGGGTCTGTTCTCCATTCAGCAGCCAGGGTGGTCTTTTAAAAGTGAAATCAGTTCATGGCACTTTTCTCAAAGCTCTGTAATGGCTATTTATTAGATGAAGAATAAATTCCACCTCCTTTAATGGCACCTGCCAGGCTGTATCAGTGTTTCTGCTAGGTTTTGCCATGGTGACATCAAATGCCTTCAACCCCTAAGGTGTATTTCTCATTCACATTGAATGTCAGCCCTGCCTCACAGGACCTCTTCATTCCAGGACCCAGGCTGAGGGAACAGCAGTGGCTGAACCCCATAACGGCTCTCAAAGCTTCACCTCCAAGTGGCATACGTCACTTCCGTGCACATTCCACTGGCCCAGGCAAGTGAGATAGCCACCCGCTATCCAGTTCCCCCACCTGATAGCACTGTCAGTCGCAGGGTGGTGGATGGGCGTGTATAAACCTCTCACAGCAGGGCAGAGAATAATTGGGGATGATAGCACAACCTCCACAAAGGCCATCTGGCCCTGCCCGCCTCCCTCCCCTTCTGTTCTGGTCCCATCGGCCCTTGTGCTTCTCCTCAAACACCCCGTTTTGTTCCTGCCTCAGGGCATCTGTCTACCCAGAATGCCCGGCTCCTTGCACGGCCCCTCATCACTTCATTGGGCCCTTTGCCCACATCTCATCTCCTCATAGAGGCTTGCTTCTCTTTGCCATTGTTTCTGCTTTGCTTTCTTTTGTGCACCCACTTGAGGTGACTTGGTACATCTGTTCGTTGCTTGTCTTTCTCCTCCTGGAGATATAACTGTCCTGAAGGCAGGGACTTGGTCCTGTTCTCAGCATCTCACATAATACCTGGATGCCTGACCCTTGGTGAGCTTTCAGTAAATGCTTGTTGAGTGAATGACTGCTCACCTGTAGAACAATCAGTCCCAAAGCAGAGAGGCTCCCAGCATGTGGGGGGTGGCAGCTCCTTTGGGAATAAGCACAAGTCTCCGACCAGCCTGGATGCTTCTGTCCTGCTGAGCATGAAACAGACACATGCTTTCTTTATAGGCCCCTGTGTGGAGACCGCCACCTTCACCTGCAGGTCTAGAGCCAGGGTGGGCAGCTGGAGCCCACTGGCATTACCAAGCACCCAGTGAGCAGCCCCTTTTGAGTTAACAAGGAGCTGCACCCTTCTGTAGCTCTGTTCCGTGTGCTGCAGTAGGTGACCTGGGCTTGCGGTGGGGTTAGGCGTGTGTACAGGAGGAGGGGTCAGCTGGGTGAGCGGGAGGTCAACTGGGGTCTCAGCTGCTCATGGCTCTGCTTGGATTTGTGTTCAGATCCAAAGTAGTAGGGAGGTCAGCAGTTATTACAGGTGGGTGAGAAAAGCAGAAAATCCTGGCAGGCATCCCCGGAAGTCAGGAATTACACACGACCAGCACCTGGCTCCGTTTAGAGCCCATTTGTAGCTGGACAAAAAATGAATTTGTCACGTCAGTCAGAGGCAGTGGGACTCAGCAATTCTCTGAATCCAGGGAACAGCCAGGAAACTAGGACCACCTGGGTCCTGCCTCTTGCTCTGGCCTCCGCCTCTGCCCTGTGCCAAGTCCACCCAGTACCAGTGTGGACTGTGCCACCTGTCCCCCATCCCCCAGCTCCGCCTCACCTCTCAAGGCACTTCTATCCTGTGTCTTTGAACAACTTAGGAAAGATGAGGCTTTTCTGGCTGCCACAGCTGGGCCTCAGCAAGGCTGCTTCTCTTGGGACACCAGCAGTTAGACAAAACTCACACAACACATAAATTTTTCTTGTCAACAAACACACTGTCTTCCTCTCTTCAGGGGCCATAGGGAGCCACAAAGCAGGCTTCAGGGTGGCACTGTGGAGGAGGACATAATCCTTGGTGTCCTTTTACTAGGATGCCCTTGTGCTGGAGGAGGGTAAAGATCACAGAAGCCCCATTGCAGTTGCCCTGGCCAGGGTAGAGTGGGAAGAAAATCCTGCGGCTTAGAGATGATTTACCAGCAGGTAGAGTCGCTCGCCCTCTGCCTTTAGCCCTACTGAGCCAGGAGTGAGTTAGGTCCACATTAGGCCAGGGGGAGAGACAACCCTGATGTAAGGTGATGGTAGGTGGAGGAAGGGTGGACAGTCCCTAGACATGCTTGCGTGGCCATCTGGGCTGTCTTGACAAGTATCTGTTTGGATTAGTTGGGTGTTCTGCTTGGGCAGTGCCCATCCTATTCCAGTTAATAAATATTTCGGATATTACTCCTGTGTGGAAGTCTCATTAATTTGTAACCTTCGGTAGCTGGACTGCCCGGGCATAGCACTGCAGACATTTGAATTTGAAAAATGAGTAAGAGTTCAGTAGCAGAATGGTGAAGAGAGGGAATCCAAGTTGAGGGAAGAGTCTAGGCAAAGGCCCAGAGGCAGGAGACAGCCGGGAACATTTAGGGGTTAACATCTTGGGGATTGTTTTGTAAAACCTTTGGGAAGGAGAGCCCAGAGTTAGGCCTCAAGGTAGAGAAGGAGCAGGATGGCACCCGCATCATCAGCCTCTAAGATCAGTAACAGATGAGGTTTGCCCTGGGCCTGCCAAGGTGCTTAGGGGTCTGGGAACAGACTGGAAAACCTGAGCCCAGCCCAGAATGTGATGTGCCAAAGGTCACAGGTGATTTAGTGGTGAAGCCAGAGTTTATCTGGTTGTTGAATAGAGGGCTCTGTTTCACAGAGATATCGTCTATCTATCCATCCATCCATCCATCCATCCACCCACCCATCCTCTGTCTCCCCATCTCACTAATCCACTTAATCTCCCTTCTGCTTTCTTGTCCAAAGCTGACTGATGCAGAACTTTCCATCTTCTAAACTCCCTCCATTCTGGCCCTCCTCTCATTACCATAGGAAGCCCACCACTCTGAGGTTTGGAGAGCATCTTTTGTTGAGTTCTTAGGTCTTGTGAAGCCATGTACAGGTGCAGTTACTGAGTCACAGCTCAGCCATGGGCTGGTTATAGATCCAGCATGTTACAGCTGCATTCTGACAGCCTCCCGCCCCTAGGACTCTTTCCTAACTGAAACCGGGCTAAAATGTGGAAGTTAGCTCTTGAGCATTTCAGGGCTTAGTGCATTGATTTATAAAATTGTCTATTGGCATGGCCTCAGAGCATACAGGAATGGGTTTAATAGTTTATTTAGAAAGGGACAGATTATCAGTTAATCTTAATCACACCTCTTTCACTACTCCTTCCCACACTGGAGTTCTGAGTGTCAGTTCCAAAGACCTCATCTAATCTTCCTGGCTTCCGATTATGCCCATGGGGTACCTGGACAGTATGATCCAGGGGCTTGGGCCAGATCTCTACCGCCACTTCCAGAGCAGCTCTGCTCTATCTGTGTTATAGACTATGGTTCACATGGGAGTTTCTTTGGACACACATCCCATGACTGTACAGGTTTGGAAATCACTGTTTGGAGTGAGCAAGCCATACAGCCCGGCCAAGTAGCCTGCTGTCTGTCACCTCCAAGCCCTGGTCAAGCCTGAAGAGCTGGTGGCAGCTGGACCTCAACTTGGCACTCCCTAGAGCCAGCTGTGGGTGGCCCCATGCCATGGCAGCAGGGCAGGATGCTTCTCTGTCATCACCACCACTTGGCCCAACAAATTCCCTGACTCACATTTTCCCCACTGGGATCCTGTCTGCCCATAGCCACTTCTTAGCCAGGCCTGCGTGTCTGCTGGGATGCCGCTGGCCAGGAAACTCAAGCTGGGTACAGCTCTGGAAGTGGCTTGTCCTTTTCCCAGCTGTCCCAGAGGCGCTGCCCTCACCTCCTTCCTTCCTGAGGCCCCAGGGCAAAGAGAGGCCACTCCATCCCTTTTGGATCTCCAGGGAGCCAGCCGGTTCAAGCCTCAAGTTCTTTGCTGTTGATGTAGACCTTTCCATTTCTAAGAAGGCACATAGCCTCCGAGGCTGATTTGGGGAAGTAGCTGGTAGGGAAGTATGGGCTGGGATTGTGCATTCCTTTCTTCTCCCAGTCACTGCCTTTGCTTGTGCAGTAGGTGTCCCCGAGGGAGGTGGCGGCTGGCAAGGAGACTGCAGTGCCCATTTGTCCTGCACATGGAGGCCCAGGCCTGCCTGCCACGCGTGACCCTGGCTCCCCTCACCTCCTGACTCTGGGAGGTGAGGTCTCTTCCTGAGACGTCTTGTTGCTTTTTCTCTTTTCTTTAAAAACCAAGCAATCAATCTGTCCTGGCAAAGGAAAGGATAAAAGGGAAACCTCTTCTTAATTGGCTCAAGGCCATCACACACATTAGGAGGTACACTCAAGCTGCAGTTTACTTTTTAATTAAAGTTCTTTCTACCTACAGGAAAGCTGAACATTGGGCCACGTGTTCTGTCCCTGGAAAAGGGAGTTTTGGGGAGCAGTTACCAGGGAAAGCAAGGAGAGCATTTGGCTTCTGAATTTGATATTATTCATTGTTACTCTTTTTGATTTCTTCTCATGAGTATCTGTCTTTTCAAAGCCCGTGTCCTGCAGGATGCTCTGCCCTGGATCCTTGTACAAACCTGCCAGTTTTCTTGGCTCACTTCCTCCCAGTCCCTGATTCCATGGCCCAGGGGTGTCGTCAGCCTCTGCAGGATTTCGGCACATTCCAGGGCACATCTTGCAGTCTCCTCCGTGTCAGGCTGTGGTCTGTGCACCTGTGGTCTCCGCTTTGCCTCAAGTCAGCGCTGACCAGAAAACCATTCCCACGGGCAGCCTCACGTGTGACATTCACAGCACCTTCACTTTAGGGAGGACTAGAAGGTCATGGGGAAGGTCCTGTCTTGAGCTCAAGGCCTTTTTGCTCCTTCTCCCACATTGCTACAGTCTTTCTCCTCATTATACAGCCTAGTTTCTCACTTCTTGGGAGACTTGACTATACCAGCACCACCCGGCCCTGTCTTTTGCTTGTATTTAAGTACCTCCCAAACCAAGAAGCTTCCTGACAAAGAGGCTGGCCCAAAGCTTGCCTGCCATCTCCCCTTTCCACTAAGATGACAGGGTCCATCTTTCCTAGGGCCTGTCCCTGAATCATCCAGCATTGCTGGCTTCTGTGTTTGGAGTCCGGGATTCTGTGGGCTTCAGTGAGGCTCCCTGAATTGGAGGGGAGAGAGTGAACATAGACCCCTAACCAATGACACTGTCTCTAAGGAAACAGAAGCTGGAAAGGGCTGAGCCTTTGGGGGTGTGTGGATGGCCTCTTTTTCTGTCATTCAGTGGTCACTCTGCTGCCAATTAGCTAGGCAGTTTTCGGAGGGAAATCTTCCGAGGATACCTACCCAGAGGAGGGCTGGATAAGTAGGGCTGCCTTAGCCAGGGCCCGGCTCCATTCCGTGGCCTGGAGCAATAGATGGTTCAGTGACTCCACAGTGGTCCTCTCCAGCTATCTTCTGAGTCCAGTAGGGCCTGGTGGGCGTGAACTTGAAAGGTGATGATAATGATCGGAGTAATGGCTAACATTATGAGCTCTTGGTTTGGCCAGGCACTTACTGAGTGCAGCACATACATTATTTCATTTAATCCCCACCGCCAACCTGTGAGATAAGTATGATCATCCCCATTTTACAGATGAGGAAACTGAGTCCAGACCACACAGCCAGTCAGTGCTGCCCATAAGTGGTCTTGCATCAAGATGGCAGCCTGACCGTCCAAAAGGCAGAAAAGATAGTTTGACCGTGGCTGAAGCCTGAGTTTCGGTCTCTGTCTACAGAAGGCACACCCCTAACACCCAGTAGTGGTGGGCCAGGGCCAGGGGCTTGCCGTGGAGGAGTGGTGAAGGCCTGCGCTCTGCCAGCATCCCCACCTTGTTCCATCTCTGGACTAAGGGAGTTCATTCACAGCGTGATAGCTGGGCTCAGACCACAGCCAAAGGAGAGAGATTTGCTCTGTGCAAAAGCAAAAACAATAATAATAAAAAAAAAAAGATCATCTAGGTTTCAGCACATTCTCATTCTCAGATAATGTGGGCCCTACACCCAGAGCCCTGACCTCATTAGTACCAGGTGCTAACCCAGCTAAGGGAACAGGCCAGACACCAGCTTGAGCTTCAGAGTTGGGTGGGCCTGGGGTTGAATCCTAGCTCCACTGTGTAACCCTAGATGAAATATTTAACCTCTCAAAGCCTCAATTTCTTGATCTGTAAAATGGGATAATAATCTCTCCTGATATGGTCATTGTGAAGCTTAAATGAAGTTCACATGTGTAGATGCTTGGTATGACAGAGCATGTGCCTGCACAGAGTAGGCGAACATGTCAATGAATGTTAATACTTCCTCCTTCTCCCACTGTCCTGTCCTCTAACTACATCTGGTTAAAGCAACAATATCTTGTGGTTGATCTCTTTGGGGAAATTCATTGGAATAATACGATGCTCTGTCATTTAGATTTTTCTCTTAGTTATTCCAAATCCGGGCCAATGAAGCCAGGATGAGGCTCTGCCTGGAACCACAGCCTGGTGAGCAGTGATGGGGGACCTGACCAGAGACCCCTCCCCAGAATCAGTGCCCTGGAACCAGGTCACATGTAGTCACAGCAGGAGGATTGTGCGTGCTGGTTAGAGAAGGGCAGCATGTACTCTCACCTACCCAGGCTCTCGTACATGCCAGGAGGCCTGACCTTCCAGAAACAAATAGAAAATAGATAGCCAGGTGGTTCAACAGAAGAGCCTGAAATGCTGACTCTATCTCCTTCTGGGTGACGCTGGGTTAGTTGCTACACCACTCTGATCCAGTGTCCTCTTCTATGAAATGGGGGTCAGGTCAACCCTCCTAGCATTGTTCTCAATGAATTGATATTGTTTTCAATATTTGAGGCCGATACCACATTTCCTCCTCAAAGGCATGACCATGCTGATAACTTGTTTTCTCGAGAACAGTTGATGACTTACACATGGACCCTTACTTCGCTGAGAGGCTCATCTTCTCTCCCTTCCCCTTCCCTTTCTCCCTTCCATAGTCTCATAGCATCTGCTGTTTGTGGGACACACCGTGCTGGGTTCTGGGGAGGACATGAGGAACTTGTGGCCTATACAGAAGATGACACAGGGCATGAATTCCAAGGCATGAGAACTACATTCAATTTTCTCTTGAGAGGAATTTTGAGGTCATTTTATCAAGTGAGGCTGGGTCCCTGGAAGGAGAAGGGACTGGGCCTAGGGTCTACCATCTCTCGTCTAGCCTCTTCACCTACCTTAGGTTGGAGAGGCAAGAGGGAGGGTCTTGCCTCAGATGATCAGGAAAAGCTTGAGTGGAGCAAACCCTTGAACTGGGCCTTGAAGTTTGTTTAGTATTTTGGAAGGCAAAGGTGTGGGGTAGGGAGGGCATGCCAGGGGGAAGGAACAGCTTGAGCAGAGGTGTGGCATCCTAAAGGCAGAGGCTGATCCAGGGCGGGCAAGTGGCTCTGGAGTTGCGGAGAGGTGCCTTGAGGGGCCCCCCTCAGCGACTGTGCGTGACCATTCATGGGCTCACAGATGCAGGAAAATGGCTTCCACCGTCTGATGCCCTGCCAGGACTTAATTGTATTCATGATAATGAGCTTGGACCCTGGACACCAGGCTGGCTTATATAAACCTCTCTTAAATGGTGGATTTATGATGCGTTTTGTATAACAGTAGCAGTAACTCAGCTGGGCACATGCTAGATAGATGAACCCAAATACTTAAAGAAATCTGGTCCAAGGACACTGGTGAAAAACACCGCATGATAAATCATGACTGTGAATTTGCATGCTTTGGGTCTACCAGGCTGGAGCAAACAATTCTTTAGCCTCCCGGGAGTGGTGAGCGGTGAGCCTTTATGAACACTCAGAGTAATTTATACCCGTGCTTCTGCTTGTCCTTGCCTCTCTAAAATGACTCCTTTGCTGGGAGAGCCCGTGAATTGGCCCCATCTGTTTTGTGTGGCTCTCCTGGTCAGCCTACAGAAGGGATTCCCCCTTGACACCGGCTCCTGCCTGCACTGAGTGTCTTTGGCTTCCTTTTAGCCATCTTGGAAAGCGGTCGGTGCTGGTGGGTGGACTTTTCATGACATGAAACAGGTTTTGACCCTAAGTAAACCTCATGTGGCATCCTGGTGGCCATGATGCTGTTGATTCCTTTAAGCGGGTGAAAGGCCAAGCCAGAAGCCAGGTCTGATACCTGCTTCTGGAGGGCGTGATATCGTGCAGTCTAGTCAGAATTTGGTGTGGTTAGGAATTGAGGGAGGATCTTGTGTTTTGAGAGTTTTAAGGCAATGCATGATTATACAAAAGTTCAGGACTATCTATCCCAATCAGGCCTTTAAGTCCAGACTAAAGGGAAGGCGCATCCACTGTGTACCTAGCCTGCAGGCTCTCTCTACACTCCCAGTCTAAGGGAGCAGATTTAACTGCTTTCTGGTCCTAGAGGGCCAGGGGTTCACTTGTAGCCTTCAGAAGCCATTTGTCTTCTCTGGCCCTTTCTGTAAAATAGGGAGCCAGGTTTTTTGTTTTGTTTTGTTTTTGTCTGACCCACCTGGCAGCTGTCCTACGGGGAGGCCATTTCCTCAGCTGATGCCATAGGCAACCACTGGGAAAGGTGGACTCCCTGTCACTTGTGCTGGTGGAGCTTGTCATGTGATAGTGAACTCCCTCTCCCATGGGGGTTGGGGAGCCACACCCATAATAATTGATTTGCTTAGATTCTCATCTGCTGTTGAAAAACCCTCTGGTGTCACATGGAGAGCTCAGGCTCAGGGGCCTGCTTTTGAATTCCAACCCTACCTGGGTCTAGCTGGGGGACTCGGGGAGCTGGCCTAATTTCCCTGAGCAATTTCTTCTAAAATGAGAATCTTGATAGAATGCACCAACCCTTCACGTTGCCATGAGCACCAGATGAAACATGTACAGAAAGCCCCAGAACAGCGCCTCAAACATGGTGGGGTTAACACACTAGGCCCCTGGAGTGTGAAGGATGGAGGTAAGCCTCAGAAAGTTACTGTCCACGCTCATGCCTGGCCGCCCTCCAAATGGGCTTATTGGGACAATGATGAGGATACAAGATAGGAAATAGGACATGCTCTTCAGTCACACAGAGCCCTTGTTGGAGAGAAAACCTGTCTGTCCTCGCAACAGCCAAAGCTTTCCCTTCGCAGTGTGAGGGTTTGTTCACAGCCGTTCCTTGTTCCTGGCAGCCTTTAGCTGACCCAGCCGAGCACGTCTGCCCAGGCTGGCCCAGGTTGCTGGGGGAGGACAGGGTCAAATAGCGTTCACGCCCCCCTCTTTCC
>NW_006799037.1:2050184-2064882 GCF_000442215.2 Lipotes vexillifer | reverse complement strand
CCTTCCCCTTCACTGACCTTCAGGTTCTGCATCTGTAAAACAGGATGCTAAAACCCAGCCTGGCATGGTGGTGGTGAAACTTTAATCATATCATCTATGAGCAAGTTCCTGGTGCTAAGTAGTGCTTGGTTAACTGTGACTTTTCATCTTGGCCTGACTGATAATTGAGGTGGGCTCACCCCTTAGCATAAGGCTGAAACCCCTTCTAACTCAGGCTTCTTAGCTTTCCCACATGCTCCAGGATGCTCTGCCCCACTCCACTCCCTCCCCCACAGGACAGGGAGCTCCATCTTTAGGATCTAAAGGTATATGTAGGGAGTTTCCAGGACAGCGTTGTGAGGTATGAGCCTTGTCTAAGCCGGTCACTGTGATGGTGGTGAAGTGCCCCATGGCAGTTGCTGTGGCACAGGAAGGGTAGGGCATTGGAGCTAGGCCCATCCAAATCAGATCCCCTGTCTGCTGCTTTCTGGCCCCGGGACACCTTACTCAGCATTTCTGAGACCCAGGTTTCTCACCTGTCAGATGGCTCAGAAAAAGCCTTGCTTCACAGGGGTCCTGTGAGGGTTAAAAGAAATGACAGCTTGAAAGGGTTTCGCATAGAGTTGGTGCTCAATAAATGGTAGCATCCTCTTGTCCTTGTCAAAGGTACAAGCATAAAGGGCTGTTGTTTTAAGAATTCTCCTCAATATTTTTGGCTTCTGGCCTTGGCAATTCAAGATGGCAGCCTGTGCCCCAGCTGGAGTTGTTACTGTCATTGTGTTTTCCTTCTTTCCCGTCAGCAGAAACTGGTGCATGCTTCCACACCCCTGACGGCTGGCAGGGGTGGGTGGGTCACGTGAGGGCCATTGTTCCTTGTCCTCCTGCAGAAGGGCACTGGCCGGCCAAGTTTAATGTTCAAGGCTCCTCTTGGGCTTAGACCTCACATCCTGATGCTGTCAGTGAGGGACGGGGCAAGACAGCTGGATCCAGAACCTCTGTCTTACACGTGCCCAGCACTTACCAGGTTTCACCGGTGGGACTGGAGAGAAGCCTGGGCCCAAGCTCACATCCTAGCTCTGTGATTTTGGGCAAGTTGCCTAAGCTCTCTGTGCCTCAGTTTATTCGTCTTTAAAACAGAGGTAACAGAGATGAGAGTAACTCTCTCGTACGATTTTTTTGTGAAGACGGAGTTATGCAGGCAAAGTTCTTCATCTGGTGCCTGGCGTGTGGTCAATAGTTAATAAATGTTAGCTCTTTTCTTATTTTACTCATATCATGTCCCTTGATCCCCATGAGCCGCCCAAGGGGCAAGCAGGCCATATATTGTGTATTCCTTCTCTAGATAAGGAAATCGAGGTTGAATGTTTCATGGTCAGGGAACCCACAGGAAGGAGTGGCTGAGCCTGGATCCCTGCAAGACACTACATGCCAACAGCGTCTGCACTACTGCTTGATCATGTCCGGACACTGCTCCACAGGCCTGCCTGCACGGGAACATACAGATTCCTGGGCCCCGCCTCAGGTCTACTGAATCAGAATCCCCAGGGGCGGAGCCTGGAAGTCTGTATTCATAAAGTGCCTCTTAAGGAATTCCGGTGCCCACTGCTGGGGTCACCATCTCCATCGCCGGGCACACACCTCACTGTGTGCCAGGGCAGGGGGCCAGGGCAGGAACTCCATAAATAACAAACAACTTCATAGTCAGCAGCCCAGATGGACAAGGCTGTCCGCCCGTTAAGTAGGAGCTTACTGAGATGTGGGTGAAGGAAATAGTCGCTTTAATGCACACCAAATTTTTTCCAGGTCATTGGATTTCTTTCTAGATGAAATAACCTCTTTACTTATTATGGGCTCTGTGGAGAATGTCTGTTTGCACTGAATTGAAGCATTCTTTGTCAAGATATTATGTTTGGCCTGGACACGGCTAATTGACACGAGGTTACCAAAGCCAGCATGGTCCCTTGCAAAGGGCCCCTGATCCGAAAATTGCCCAGCACCCCGCCCTCCACAGCCCATTCTCCCTGCGAGGGGAGAGGTGCCTCTTCCCAGAGGGACACGGCATTCACCCTGTACTTTCTCTGACTTTGATCTGACCTAGTCATTGAGAGGACTGGAACACTGGGGGCTTCTGGAAACACAGGGGCCCAGACTCAGAGGGCGGCACTAATTTTGAAGAGCTACGCTTCTCAGCAAGTAACCTCGTTTCCTGGAATGCTAAGGAAACATATTCTGGCTCATTGGTTTCCTCCTTCCATCACACAGAGTCAGGAGTTGATTCTCCAAAGACACACCCTTGGCACCTTCCCTTTGGTGTCCTAGAGTTGCCATCCTGGTGGTGGCTAAGCATGTGGGCCAGGGATCGGTCTGCCTGGGTTTGAATCCAGACCCTGATATTCCCTAACCATGTGCTCTTGCGTAAGAAATTACATTTATTTTAAGCCTTGATTTTCTCATCTGTAAAATGGAAATAAGACTTATCTCCTTAGGTTGCTGTGAGCGTTCAGTGAGGCGACCCAGGAAAGACTGAGTCACATGAAAAGCACCGAGTGAATGTTAACTATCACTATTACTGCGTGTCTTTGGTACGGCGTGGGTTTAATATGGTTAGAGGGAAATAGTGGGGGGTAATTTGGAGACTTAACTCTCTACAGGCAAGTAAGTGATGCATTATTCAATTTTTTCAGTCACAATTTATTGAGGCCCGGGTGCATAAGGCTGGCCCAGAGGCTATGTTGGAGAACTAGACAATCCCTTTCCCACAGGGCACACCTCAGTCTGGAGCCTGATGTTAAATGCGCGTCAGCACGTATTGCAAGAAGTGCAAACAAGGTGGAAAATGGAAGACGGTGAGAGGAGCAAGGTGTTGGTGGGGAGATCCTTCCCGAGCTTGGGTGGCCAGGGGTGGCTTTGAGACTGTTAAGCTGAGATCTGAAGGAAAAGAAGTTGCTGTTTAGTTGAATCTTGGGAAGAAAGCTTTCTAGGCAGAGGGCAGAGTGCCCCAAGGAGGAGCAGACCTTGGTGTGTTGGAGAAACCTAGGGAGTGAGGGAGGGGAAGGAGGGCAGACAGGGCTGGAGTTGTGGGCAGGGGCAGGTCTCGCGAGGCTGGCAGGGCTGAGCTGCCGGAGAGGCAGGAGGCCGGGGCCATGGCAGGCCAGCCAGGGTGTGTGAGAAGGGGGGAGACCTGCAGATGGGCCGTGGTGAAAGGCTGCTCTGACTGCGGGGTGGAGGATAGAGGGGCTGGGGCCGAGAATGCAGCAGGGAGGCTGCTGGTAGACCCGGTCTAACACACTAAATCTCACACGATGCACTCAGCCCGGTGCTAAGCTCTTTGGGGCTAATACTGATCCATGCGATGGGGTTCTCTCTTCCAGTCACAGTCCTGGGCTCACTCTTCCTCTGACTCCCAGCCCGTCTGAGCTCACATCTCCTCTGCTCACAGAGGAATCTAGGCCCTTTCTATGTGTTTTCCCAGCCAGGAAAAGTCCAAGCTGCATTTCCCATCAAGCAGCCCCTTACTTCCTGAGTGTTCTGCTCTGCTCACATCCCTCTTATGTAAATCTCCCTGAACCGGAGTTTCTCTCTTTCCTGGAACATTTCCTGTCTCCACGGACCAGCTCGTCTCTGCTTCAGTTTCTCTCCTCTGGCTGCTCCAGCAACCACACGCCCTGTTTTCTGGTCCCCGCTTCTCATCTTTGCCCTGCTTGCCTACTTATCAGCAACTTGAATGTAGGTCACAGTCACCCCGGGTTCTGTCCTGGTGTCAGCCCGCTCTTTGTCCCGTGGTCGGTGCTGGGTGCAAGAATGGAGTTTTGTCACAGGGGGCACTGTTCAGTTGTTTCAGGAGGCACGGTTTGCCTGGGCAGATGGGAAGTGGCCCTTGGTGTAGTGACTATTAAGACTCCGCCCCCTTGCCTTGGGCTCGGAGCATTGGTCCACCCACCGGGGCTTTGGGAAACCAGGAGACTCTCTATCCTTCAGGGGGAGGCCCCATGGCCTATGAGCTCCCTGAGACCACAGTTTCTTAAAAGAATTCAAAGAGGGGCTTCCCTGGTGGCACAGGGGTTGAGAGTCTGCCTGCCAATGCAGGGGACACGGGTTTGAGCCCTGGTCTGGGAAGATCCCACGTGCCGCTGGGCAACTGGGCCCGTGTGCCACAATTACTGAGCCTGTGCGTCTGGAGCCTGTGCTCCGCAACAAGAGAGGCCACGATAGTGAGAGGCCCGCGCACCGCGATGAAGAGTGGCCCGCACTTACCACAACTAGAGAAAGCCCTCGCACAGAAACGAAGACCCAACACAGCCAAAAAATAAATAAAAATAAAATAAAAATTAAAAAAAAAAAGAATTCAAAGGGGATGTGAGAGAGACAGAAAAACAGGGGGTGGTGGTGGTACAGAATGAGGATCAGAGAATTGTGATCAATAAATCCCCCTATAGGACTTCCCTGGTGGCACAGTGGTTGAGAGTCCGCCTGCCGATGCAGGGGACGTGGGTTCGTGCCCCGGTCCGGGAAGATCCCACGTGCCGCAGAGCGGCTGGGCCTGTGAGCCATGGCCGCTGAGCCCGCGCGTCCGGAGCCTGTGCTCTGCAACGGGAGAGGCCACAACAGTGAGAGGCCCACATAACGCAAAAATAAATAAATAAATAAATAAATCCCCCTATAAAGTTCCACACCCTGAGATAGTTTGCAGGGCATGTTGGCAATATAATGTGATCTGAAAGTATGAATCTCACTTCAAAGGACCCTTTTCCAGTTGGGATGTAGTGGTAGGGGCAGGTGGTGGTCTCACCCAGACCTTCAAGGAGAGGATAAACTTCGAGCAGAAATCTAAAACTCTGAGCTCACTTCCATGGTGGCATCTTGAACTGAATTTTTTCTTTTATCTTTAGCCTTCCAAAGTCCAATCGCCTTGCAGAACTTAGAGGCAGCTGTTTTATGGCTCTTGGTTGAGTTGTTTAGAATCTACCTCATTACATTCTTGCGTGTCAGTCAGTCAGTCATCACTGGCTGCCCTCTGGGTATTAATAAATCCTTGACTACAGTGACAAGGAGCCAGGTGGCAGCAGAATGCACAAGAAGTCGGGCGTCAGAGAGGCTCACAATGCGTCAGAGCTGGAAAGGTGCTAGAGATAACCTGGTCAGTGGTTTGTTTTTTTGGCCGTGCCATGTGGCTTGCGGATCTTACTTCCACCACCAGGCATCGAACCCGTGCCCCCTGCAATAGAAGCATGGAGTCTTAACCACTGGACTGCCAGGGAAGTTCCTGGTCAGTGGTTTTGAATGCATTTAATCATAGAATTCCTGGCCAAGCAGAACGTTACTTAAAAACCCAATATGTTCAAAAGAATAATTAGCAGAGCTGATTTGACTGAAACGGGGTGAGGGCCTACTGGCCACAGGCTGCTTCTTACCTCAGCAGTTTGCTGAGACATCTGAGGAATGCAGAGATAGGCTTGGAAACCACTGATCAGTTCAGACAGGGGAGTGACTTTCCCAAGTGACCAAGGCCCTTGGAGACTCATGGCTTAAGGGGTAGCATGGCCCAGTGACTTCCCCTGAACTGGGGTCCAGCACTCCGGACTCCTAGCTCAGTGCCCTCTCCTGTAATCGAGCTCCCTGTCTCAAACAGTGAGTGTCCATCAGCCCCTGGTATGGAGCCTCTCCAGGAGAAGGAATGGGGGAGTGTTCACTTTGAGATCCCCAGTAGTGTTACTGAAACATTAGACCTGCTCTTCCTTCCGCCAACTGGAATCACTGGCAGGAATGAGTCATGAACTAAGGATGCTGCTGGAAAGACTCACTCCTTAAGGAGCCTCGGGTGTAAATGGTTGGAAAATGAGTCTCAGTGAAGATGGAACCAGGTCTGGACTTTGTTCGGTGGTGGATAGGAGCCATAGGATAAAGGTGTAAAGAGCCATCAGACTCCCTGCAGCCTACTTGCTACTCCTGTATTTGAGGGTGATGAGTCAGTTGTTGCTAAGTTTGGCTGCATAACAAACAGCCCCCAGTCTCAGTGGCTTATAAAGGTTTTCCTTGTGTTGCATTTGGACTGTGCATTGACTGTGGTTCTGCTCCATATACTTTCTCATTCTGTGACATGCCCATTTTATTGTGGCTGAGAAGAGCAAGAGGCTCTTTAGTCACGTTTGCATAGTCACATTTAAAACTTCTGCTGACATGGGGCATACTTCATGTCTTCTCACATTCCATTGGCCAGAACAAGTCCCATGGCAGAGCCTGATAGTGGGGCGGGGCCTTTGTAAGTCACAAGGCAAGAGGAGGGAGGTTGTGTAATTCTCTTACAGACAAGGGTGAGCGTAGTGAGTAATTGCAAATGAGTGTGGCCTACCACAGCAGGTGTTGAGAGAAGTGGTGGTGGGAGATATACAGGGTGCCTATCTTCATAGGATGTAGTCTTTGGAGATAGAAAGACCCTTTAAGATCTCTGGACCCCAGATCCTGAGGACACTAAGAAGTGTATGCTGAGTCTCTCAGAGCCCTGGTTCCCAAGCGATGTCATCTGTCATTAGTGGAGGACTTCTGTTTTCCTTTTCCTTTCCCGGAAGAGGATGTGGGCCTGAACTGGCTTGCAGAGGCAGTGATGGGCATCCCCTGTTGGTGCTGGCCAGGTTTGGTGCCCAAGGAGGCCCAGGGAACTCCACTGACTGGCATTGCTCCAAGGCCATGTTTGGCAGGAGAGTAGGAGGGTGGGAGGGCTGAATGGTCATTCCCACTGTGTTCCCCTCAACCCCTTCCAGGAATTATGTGCTTTGTACTTTATGGTATTTTTGCTTTTGACAGATGAAAAATCAAACCCAAAGCTCCTTGAGATTCTGGGCCTCCAAAAACACCTTCGCAATGGAAGTCAGTGGATGCCTCCTTTAATGGAAGGGTTAGTGTTTTTCATGGTATTGATTACTAGTAAGTTGAGAATTAGGAAATCACTCTGCAGTGGGATCACTGGCGACTGGGATCTGGGTTACTTTGGGAAAGTGCTGCCGCCAACCTTTTTAACAGTGTCAGCAGCTCCTGGCTCAGCGGAAACATCACACCAAGCACCTACGGGGTCCAGGTGGCCTTTGATCAGACAGAGAACGCTAAAGCCTTCCGTCCCACAGCGGCTGCTCCCGAGTCTGCCTTCTGCAGAAAATCCCACGGCGGGGTGTGCCTGTGGCTCTCAGAGCTGCTGCCTCTTCCACAGCCTCTGCAGCTCAGTGTCAAAAGCAAAGTGGTCTCCAGGCTGTTGGGTGAGGAAGACAAGAATTCAGACAACAGGGGCCCTGAGAAGGAGCCAGGAACCTGTACCCATTTTTGCATTCAAATCACCTTCCCTGGTATTGCAGAACTAATCAAGAAAAACTAGCTGCATGATCCAAAGTGTGCCGCATCCACTCTGCAGGAAGACAAGCCTGTCCTAGGTCAGGTCAGAGAGCTCTGAAGGATGCGGGAGTCCAGAGTAGTCTGTTCATGAAGACCTTTGGTTCCTCTGAAGCTGCTCAAGTTTCTAGTTTTCCTCTAGATGTTTTATTTTGAAAGATTTCAAACTTATAAAGAAGTTGCAAGATTAGTACAAGGAACATTCATATACTTTTCACCTGGCCTCACTGTTCTTAATGATTTGCCACGTTAGCCTTCTCTCTCTTTCTTCATATACTTATTATCTCCCTGATCCATTTGAGAATTAATTATAAGCTTTATGCCCTCTAACTACTTCAGCGTGCTTCTCCTAAGAGCAAAGACATTTTCCTGCAGAACCACAGTATACTTATCACACTCAGGAAAATTAACGTCAGTACGATACCATTATCTACAATCCTTATTCATATTTCCCTTCTGGGCAGAAGGATGTTCTCTATAGCAGGTGTCCGCTATAGGGGTCAAATCCTGCCTGCTGCCTGTTTCCATAAATGAAGGTTTTCTTGGAACACAGACACACTCAGTCATGTACGTATTGTTTATGGCTGCTTTTGTGCTACTGCGGCAGAGTTGAGTGGTCGTGACAGAGACTGTATGTCCCACAAAGCCTGAAGTATTTTACCATCTGACCCTTTAAGATAAAGGGTGTTAACTCGTGCATTATTAGCATTGGTATCATCCAGGATCCTATCAAGGCTCATACTTTGCATACATTTTTGATTAAAAAAAAATGTATAAATGATCCCTAACTTATGAACATTCTTTTTTTTTTTGCGGTACGCGGGCCTCTCACTGCTGTGGCCTCTCCCGTCGCGGAGCACAGGCTCTGGACGTGCAGGCTCAGCGGCCGTGGCTCACGGGCCCAGCCGCTCCGTGGCACGTGGGATCCTCCCGGACCGGGGCACAAACCCGTGACCCCTGCATCGGCAGGTGGACTCTCAACCACTGCGCCACCAGGGAAGCCCAGAACAGTAGTTTTAAATGTGACTCTGCAATTTGGCTTAGCCTCTTGCTCTTCTCAGCCACAATGAAACAGGCATGTCTTGGAATGAGAAAGTACATGGGGCAGAACCATGGCCTGTCGCCTTAAGACTTCATGACCTGCTCCCTCCGTCCTCAGTTCCCATCATGTCCCTGTATAAGCCCCTGACTCCATGGAACTGTTTGATGTAGTGACATGAGGTATTCATGCCCCATATATCTTTGTTCCTGCAGTTTCCTCTGCCTGGGACGTCTCTCTGCACTTTGTCTTTGAAGATTTAGTGCAAACGCCACCGCTTGGAAGCCTCCCAAACCTTTCTCATTTCCCATTCCCAAGATCCCTTTACCCACCATCTGGTTGTCTAAGCTCCTGAGGCCCGCTGGATTTTCCATCATCACAGCACTTTCCACACTCGTACACTGATTCATTTTCTGTTGATCTACCCTCTTGTTTATGGAGGCCTTGATGACAGGGACTATGTCTTATTCATCTTCGTCTCCTCGGCGCCTAATATAAAGACCTAACATGCTCAGTAATTGCTTATTGAATGAATGAAAGGATCCTTCCATCGCTCGAGGGCTTCTCTCTTATTCCCAGGGCCACCTTGGGGGATTTCAGGGCTTCTCTTCCTCCTGCCCTTGCTCTCCCAGCGCTTGTGTGATCGGGGTACTCACCCTTATGGTTGCTGATTTACAAGTGGCCTTAGATCATTCCAGTGCAGGGACTGAAATGACAAGAGGTGGAGAGAGGAGAGCAGGACAGACCACCGAGGCCACCAACCTCTGCAGCCAGGAGTCCCATTTCAGCCCATCACCACCTCTGGCCCAGACTGCGCAGTCGCTGCTGATAGCTTAGAGTTGGTGTTCCCAGGCACTGCTGTGCAGCCGATAGAATTAGCAGCGAACAGAGGGAGCTCCAAGTGTGCTAAGCACCATCTCACTGGATCCTCATAGATACCTGGGCAGAGGGCATTGTCTCCATGCTCCAGGTGAGGAAACTGAGGCACAGAGAAGCTTATGACATGGTTAGGAAGTGTCAGAGCTGGGAAAGACTGGGAGCTGTGTGATTCCGAAGCCCCTCTCTCCATCACCTGCCATTTACCATGATTTCCCTTGGGAGGGGTGGTGTGGCTTAACCTCTGAAGGAATTTATTGTCTTAGGCAGTGTTGGAATTTGGGGCTAGAACCTAGATCAGGCTATTCAGTAGAACTTTCTGTGATGATGGAAATGTTCTAGATCTGCTCAGTTCAATATGGTATCCAGTAGTCTGCTGCCACTTTTGAACACTTGAAATTTGGCTAGTGTGACTTGTTTAATTTTAATTAACATATTTAAAATTTAAATAGGCACTTGTGGCTAGTACCTACCGTATTGGATGGTAGAGACAAGGGTAAATGTCGGCCAAGTACATTCTGGGTAAACATGCTGTGTGGGTTGGCTGGCTGGAGACTTTTCCTTGGGTTAGCATGGTTTTCATAGAAAAATTGGCATTAAATTCCAAACAACTCGATTAGCAACCAGTTTGCCCTGGAATGGGGGACTGCCTGCCCTGCCATCACTCTGATGAGCAGAGACAGTTTTCAGGTTTGCATCTGAAGCAAATGAATCTTCCAATGCTGAAATGAGGCAGAGGAAATGCATGGGGTCATGGGGAAGATAAGAAGGGAGATGTGGAAGAGAAGACCCTAGGGACTAGAGTGGTGGAACGGTTATATATTTATTCTAGTTCCGCCCTTCCAAGTGCTCGCCTGGCATCCTTCTGGGGATCTGGGGATGCAGGGCTGGATTTGGGTTCCCAGCTGAAGTTCACAGCAGTGTGTAGACTCCCAAGAATATGCCTGTCCTTTTCCTAAAATTAATTTTATTGGAGTGTAGTTGCTTTACGAAGTTGTGTTCGTTTCTGCTGTACAGCAAAGTGAATCAGTTATACATACACATAAATTCACTCTTTTTCTTAGATTCCCTTCCCATTTAGGTCACCACAGAACATTGAGTAGAGTCCCATTCTAGGTCCTAAAAGGACAGTCTTATTACTGCCTGTCCTTTTAGGACCTAGAATGGGGTTCTGGCAGAGAGTCAGGTGTACTGTGTCTTAAGCTGAACTGTTCAGCTAGTGGCTGTCTACACAGTGGTTATAAAACTGGGCTTTGGGGCCACACACCCTGGGGTTAAAGCTTACAATCTCTGTGACTTTGAGCAGGTTACTTCACCTGTCTGTGCCCAAGTTTCTCCAAATGTAAAATGGAGTTAATGTCAGTACCTAATTGATGGGCCTGTCGTAAGGGTTAAACAAGCCAACCCAAGTTGAGCCTGTGCCTCGCTCATCATCAGCATCCAGCAGGTCCTTGCTGGTTTTAGGACGTTAGTACAGTCGTGATGCGCCCAATGTGAGATCAGCACAGTCTTTTATGTTCTGCCCTCTGCCCTTTCTTTCCTTTCCTTTCCTTTTCCTTTTCCTTTCCTTTCCTTTCTTTCTTTCTTTCATCTGCACTGGCAGTTTTTTGCTTTCAGAACTGAAAATACTTTTGGGAGCTTTGCAAGAAATTGCTCCCAGATCCTGGGAAAGGATGTCTGTTTTCTCATCTCATCTCCCTGTCTCTGGATATTTATAGCTCTGGAGAGAAAGGAGTTGCTTCGATTTCTCAGAATAGTTTCCACAGAAGTGTGATGTTGGGGAGACAGGGCTGCAGCGGTGTTGGGCTTGGCCTCGGAGCCTGGGGCTGAGTCCCACTTGCTAGCCCTGTGACCCTTACCCTCAACCATAAGCCATGAAAATATTTTGAGCCTCAGCTTCCTCACGTGGGAAATGAGGATGGAGTGACAGTCAAATGAGATAATACACATGGGTGTGCCCAGTTCACTGCCTGAACGTACAAGACACTGTGTCAGTTGAATCTGAGCCCTTAAATCCTTTGTCAGCTTCAATGTTCAAACTCACAAGTAGACAGCTACTTGGGGGCCCTTCATGCTGGGGCTCTCAGCTGGAAGCTGTCCAGTTATGCGGTGAAAGGCAGCAGAACTGTGTTCCTAGCTCCTGCCTTGTCCTCTACCAAGGCGCCCTATTTAGACTGTTGAAACCAAGTTTCTAGAAAGGACAAGCCGCAGGCTGAGCTAAATTTGCACTATGGGAGCAAAGTCAGAAAGCACCAAGTCCCCAGACCCCAGAGGCACGAGGCCTTGCAGCCACGTGCTGACTCCAGGACGGATTTGGACACACCCCTGCGAACTGAGGGGTTCCTGAGGGCACTCCTGCCGGGTGGGACAGGGGTCCAGGAGGCAGCTGGTGGGCTGGGGGTTCTCGTTTGTGGGGGGGATCCTGAGCGGAAAACATCAGGAAAAGACGGCAAGTTGTAGGAGGCAGGGAGAGCACAGCACGCAGAAGAAACAGGGCAGTTCTTCCATCTCCATCTGTGAACCTGAGGGCTGCAGGCGACGGAATGAAACCTCAGGCAGGCTGGATGGAGGGAGGGCCTGGGCCCCAAGCTAGGCAGACCCGAGTTCAACTGTGTTTTGCCACTTTCCTCCCTGTGACCCAGGTTAAACAGCCTCCCTCAGCCTCGAGGTACCCATCATTAAAATGGGGATTAAAGGTACACCACTTAGTATTTGGATGAACTTAATATGTGATTGATTCCTTTTCCTCATGGAATTTCAGAATACATAATACATCATTTTCTTATCTACCGACTTATTTTGCTACTTGCAGAAATCCACGTGGAGCCTTGCATGGAGCTTTGAAATCGTGCTCTGTGCCCCCTGGGGGATGGAGGCCAGCTTGGCAGGGATGGTGGTGATGTTGGGTGTTTCCAGAACAACTCCTGAGGCCCCGTTCTGCCTCCTGGAAGACCTTTATTAAAGAGTAGAGGTTAAGAGTGAGGGCACTCAGGTGGCCTGGTCAGAGCCCTGCCCACCGTGTGGTGTAGCAGTTCCTTTCACCCCTGTGAGCCACGGCATCAGGACACGTAGGTGCTAAAACCTGCCCGCCCTGAAGATCTGTGGTGAGGTGAAATGCGGTGGTGGGTAGCGGCCATTGTTATTACCCACCCGCCTCCTCTGTTCCGACCTCCCCTTTCCACATAGACGGCTCCCCCTTGCTGGCTCTGCCTGGCAGCCACTCACCCCCTCGATGCTTGGGAGCCCAAGATTTCCGGAGGTAGCACCTTGTTTCCCTGGAGAAACCACCCCCGTGACCCCTGGAAGACTTTGGGGAAGATCCTTGGGCTCAGTTCCGCACTAAAGTTTATCACCTCCTCCACCCCTACTGCCAAGCTGGACCAGAAAGCATTCCTTCAGAAAACTGTATACTTTGGGGTTGAATTTATGAAGGAACCATCCTCTACTGGACATCTGGTTTTTGCCTGATTCTGCTAGACATTTTCTCATCTGCTTTCTCATTTAATCCTTACCACCATCTTGTGGAGTAGGTATTGCTATACCCATTTTGCAGACTGGAGAACTGAATGTCAGGAAGCTTATGTAACTGACTGACTTAGAAATGGCAGTTCTGGATTTGAATCCAGAACTGTATGCTTCCTCTCCCTGTAACACAGAGCTTCATTTGCAGAAGGGTTGATTGTTTGGTCCCAGATATGAAGTTGCCTGGGTGGGGTTGCAGGTGGAGGGTGAGAAATGCCCTTTCCAGGGTTGCCATGCAGAGAATGTGGCTACGCTCACAAGGAGGCCAGATCCCCTTTACTTTTCCTTCCTTTCCCTCCTCAGCTCCCGGAAAAAGGCACCCAGCAGTTTCAAGTCTGCTGTTTCTTCATGGATTTTTAAGAAAGATGATGAATGAACCAAGAATTGATAAGAAAAGACAAATGGTACTTGGGTTATGCATTGTTCTAGTAAAGTGTGTTTTCCACTGCAGGTCTTAAGTGGCTTTTTCCTTAAAATGCCATAACAGAAAGAAAGGTTAAATAAAATGAGTTTTCCATGGCAGAAGTGTCAACCAAGGGGCCTCTGCAGGACAGGACCCTCGGGTGGCTGAGCTGTAAACTTTGTTGGCTCCCTGGTGGCAGAGTTGTGGCATATTTTGCCAATGAGGGGCTCCCCAAGAAAGGCCTGGCAGGAATTTCAGTAGCTCTGCTCCCTGGAGACCTAATCGGGCCTGAGGGCCCAAGACAATGGTCCCCATCAGCACTTGCCATGTAGTGAGCTGGTCTCCATTTCCTGGACCACCACACCTGACATGGAGCCTGAAACCTGAGGGAGGGTCAGGAGCTGGGTCGTGGGGCCGAGCCCTTTCCAGCAGAGCTTCTGCTGACTCTGAAGGAAGTTTCTCCCATGGGTGGGACTCAAAGGGCTTGCCCTGATCCAACGTCCCTAGGGATACCTGCTTATTCCAGGCCTTAAAGATGTTGGCACCAGTTGGTGAATTGCCTTCCAGAAAGATTAAGTCTATTTATTTTCCTGAATCTACCTTGAGCAAGTGTCTCTGTTGTGATTTGAAAAGATCTTGTTACAGCTATTCTGTTCTGTTCCATGGTTCCACTGCGTTCCATTCTCTCCCATCCCCTCCCATTCCATTCCATCCCATCCCGTCCCATGCCATAGCTCTGCATGCTTTAAACAGTCACGAGTTGGTACTCAGTTCCAGGTTCTGTTCTAACTATGACGGCGCAGAGATGATCAAGATGCAGCCTCTGCCTTTATGAAGCTCCCCCTCTAACAAGGGAAATAAGCAGACAATTATAGTGTGACACAGATGATAGAGGGAGAGACTGGCTGCCCCCTTCCCCTGGACAAAGTCACCTCACCCACAAATATCCCAGAAACAGAGGCAGCTCAGGTGGCCTGGTCAGGTGGCCTGGGAAAGAAAGTGAGGGAGGGGGTAGTCAGGGAAGGAAGGTGATGATTGGGTTGAATTTTCAAAAGGTGAATGGGGGTTTACTAGGCAAACAGCAAGTCTCTAAACTAGCGCTTAAATGGAACTTGCTAGGCGCTGGGCCACATTCCTGGCATTTTATATATTTTAACTCATTTACTGCTGTAACAGCCTGTGAGGGAGGTGCTCTTATCACCTCCATTTTTCAAACGAGGAAGCAGAGGCACAAAGCGATAGTTTAGTAAGTGGTAGAGCCAGGGTTCAAACCCAGACAGGCTGTGGCTTTAATCACCGTGCCTCACGGCCACTCTGGCAAGGCAGGGAGGACATTCCAGACACAGAGGTGAGAACTGGCGCTGTCCTTGATCATGGGGACTGTAAGCGGGGGCTCCAGGAACCGCTCCTCCTACAGTGCAGATACTGTATTATTATCTCCATGAAGTAAGTCTCCTCGAGCCAAACCGTCCACTTTCTTGGCCACGGAGCAGCAGCAGGAA
>NW_006799037.1:2035050-2050174 GCF_000442215.2 Lipotes vexillifer | reverse complement strand
CGGCAGCAGGAATCGTTGCCACCTTTCCGCCACCTCCCTTTGCTTTCCTGCCAGGGAAGCTGGGTAAATTCAGCAGCCTCTCAGCTACTGGGACTCCAGGCCAGGAAACTCTGAGCCTTTCATCTCTGATGTTTTTAGAGAAGGTGGGAAATGCTGCAAGGCCCAGGCATGATGTATGGTCATTCTTGCCGCTACTTGCCCCAGGCCTGGGGTACACCCAGGCTTTACCCACAGGGACAAATTCTCCCTTCATCCAGGGCCCAGCCTCACTGCAGCACACAAGCTGGGGCATTTGCAAGCACTTAACAGTAGGACTTAGGCATTCTTTCCTCCCTTGTAGACAAAATCCAAGGTCCCACTGCATCTGTTACAAGGTATGGTCTTTTCTCTATTTTAGCATGCCACCAATCGTAAGACAGATCATTGATTTAATGATAGTTCTTCAGAGGAAAAAGAAGAAACACTGTGGCATTAAAGTGCACATTGAGTGTAAGATTCATCACCATTTCAGAAACACTGAAATGTAAAAAAGAAACGAACATCTTAGAATACAGGGAATATAGTGTTTTCTAAACATATTGTGGTCAAGTGAGGGCACCTGCATGGTGAGGTTGTCCAGCAGGGGGTGGGGGGTGGCACTGGCTGGCACAGGCCAGGGCAGGGTGGTACAGACCCACATCCATCCAGCCCTGCCTCTGCTGCCTTCATCTCCAGTCATCCAGGCCCACTTTGAGGACCTTTCAAGTAGCTCAAAAACACTCACAGCTGAATTCATTCTTTAATTGAGTTTGGCAAATAATCAGTTCCCACTTCGAGCTGGGAAGTGTCGAACTCAGTGGGTGCGCAGGGTCCAGCAATGATGATCCCCGGGAGCCTTGACCCATCTTCCTGGAAGTTGGGTGGTAATTGGAGCTGGCCATGTGGTGTGAGATCAACTTGCCCTGGGTCTAAAGCTGTCAACTTCAGATGCATTGCTTTGCCTCTCTGGGTCCTAGACTCCCCTTCTGTATAGTGAGGATGCAAGACAATAATTACAGCAGCTAACGGTTAGGAGGTGCTTAAAACACGCCATGCATTATTCTATGCGTCTTATGAGCACTAGTCATTTAACCCTCACAATAACCCTGTGAGGTTGATACTGTTACTCTCTCCATTTTTCATATGAGAAAATGGAGGCACAGGGCAATTAAGTAATTTTCCCAAAGTCACACAGCTAGTTAAATGGCAAAGATAAGAGTTGAACCCAAACTTCCTGGTTAAAGGGTCCATGCTATTAACAATGAAGGTACTGGGTTAGATCAACAATTATTGCATTTTAAAAAGCCAACATGGGGCTTCCCTGGTGGCGCAGTGGTTGAGAGTCCGCCTGCCGATGCAGGGGACACGGGTTCGTGCCCCGGTCCGGGAAGATCCCACATGCCGCGGAGCGGCTGGGCCCCGTGAGCCATGGCCGCTGAGCCTGCGCGTCCGGAGCCTGTGCTCCGCAACGGGAGAGGCCGCAACAGTGAGAGGCCCGCGTACCGCAAAAAAAAAAAAAAAAAGCCAACATGACCCTTTTAAAAATGAAACCTACATAGAGGTCCAAAAATAAAACAGATAAGATGACAGTCTTTCTGGTTAGAGAAGAGTAAGGCTCAGAGTCTCTCTTGTTTGCAGGGACCTGGGGGAACTTCTGTGGCATCCTGGGCTCCTTGAAATAGCATGAAAACAGCTAGACTAGACAGTTTCCAAGGGCCATCCAGTGACAGCGTCCTGAGATTATCAGGGAAAGACACAAGAGACCTGTTGGCTTCCTGGGCAGGCTAATGGTGTGGCACATCTTCTATGTGATAATATTCTTGAAATATTTTTTCAACATGTATTTGTTGGGACCATGGAGAAATGGATTACCTAGTAATAAAATCTGTATACCTTTTTCTTTCTGTTCTTTAGGCTATAACATGCACTGAACATAACATTTAAGCTTATTTGGGACTGTAGATTACTGCACATTTTTCTGTCACTCATAACTGGATAGTGTTAGTCACTAATATTCACTAAAGATAACGGTAGCTTACACTGACACATCATAAAGTGTTTGCTCCCTGCAAACAGTGCTTTACTCCTTTCAGAGTGTCAGTTAACTGTTTTGCCAAGTTTAAGCTGCTGGCTGCTGGCACCATGGGAGTTGGTGGTGTGGTCTGCATTTGCATGCTGCAACTGCCACGTGCATCGTGCAACTGCCACACGCAAAGTAAAAATACTCAACAGAGGCAAGGAGCTGGACCAGTGAAAAGTCTTATTTTGATATTAATTTTTTTTTCTCAAGGACACTATCTTGCATAGAAGTGAGACTGACTCAACTTTTCGCCAGCTCTGTCTATTCCATAATTGCCCATGGAAACCTGAGTTAACTGGTACCATATTGCTGATGTACTCCAGTGACATTTTTGCAATCCTTATAGGTGCCATTTCAGGCAGCTGTCAGGGCTGCCCTGTATGGGGTGCAGGGTGTGTACGGCACAACTCTAGGTGCAGATGACAGTGTGAATGGCGTCCCCTAGGGTTTTGCCACCTGCATGTACACTGCTTGGCCCTGGCAGTTGACTTCATAACCACATGATAGAGTTTCACCTTTGCTTCTTACATTTACCCCAACTGCATGAGAGCAGGTGGTGGAATTCTTTGGAGAAGAGGTCATCTCTTTGAGAAAGAGTCCGCTTGGTCAGGAGAGGTGCTCCCTAACCAGGCTGTTCCATCTGACCATGGGGTCTATCCCTAGATCTGAGGAGTATCTAGCCAAGGAAGCCTTGCAGGAAGCCTTCACCATTGCCTTGCTGCTCTAGTAGTTCTGTTAAGGAAATGAGGTCAATCTGACAGGATGTGTCCTCTGTGGGTACATTAGTTTCCTAGGGGGGTTGTGACAAAGGACCACAGAGTGGGTGACTTAATAGAAAATTATTCTTTTATAGTTCTGGAGGCTAGAAGTCCAAAATCAAGGTGTTCTATAAAGCCATGCCCCCTCTGGAGGATCTAGGGGAGAAGCCTCCCTTGCTTCTTCCTAGCTTCTAGTGGTTGCAGGCAATCCTCGGTGCTCCTTGGCCTGTAGATGCATCACTGCCGTCTCTGCCTCCATCTTCAGGTGACCATCTTCCCTGTGTGTCTCTGCATCTCTGTTTTCTCTTCTTAAAAAGAGAGTCGTCATTTGATTAAGGCCCACCCTAATCCAGCATGACCTCATCTTAACTAATTTTATCTACAAAGATGCTATTTCCAAATAAGGTCACATTCTGAGGTTCTGGATGGACGTGAGTTTGGGGGATGGGGCGCAGTACTCAGTCCACTATAGCAGGCCATCTGGGCTCCTACGGCTCAAGTCATCCCTGGTGTCACTCTCTTAGAATCTTTCATGGGTGCCACCACACGTCTGTAGCCTAGAATTTACTTCCTTTCTCACTTTAGAAACTGGAGCTACAGGATGCATGGTACGAATCTCTTGACTTTTCTCCTCCTATTCTCCAGAACTCATTAAAGACCATGAAAATGGGTCTAGTCATTCACTGGCAAGTTCCCTTAGTGCCCTGAATTCATCCAAGGCAGGAGATGTGCCTTGTTTAGGTAGTCAAGTGCCGTCTTGCGTCTTCTTGGACCACCTTGGGTTTCTGTTTATTTATTCATTCAGCAAACAGGTATCGAGAGCTTTCTGTGTGCCAGGCTTGTGCTAGTCCTGTAGATACTGTGTGAACTGGAGTGACAGTTCAGTTGTTGTTTCCGTGATGGTCAGGGACTCCAAAGAAGTAGACATATAGATATGTAATAAAGCAGTGATAAGCCTTGTGAAAAGGAAGGAGTCATGGGAGGGAGGAAGGTTGTGTTTCAGATAGGGGAAGGAGGGAAATCTTTCCCTTCCCTGTGATTGTTCAATGCTTAGCAGCAGATTACAGTCAGGACCATGGGTTTCCCAATCCAGTCGCTCCCAGCTCCAGGCTCACCTGTGGGGCAGCCAAACCTGTATCCATACTCCGGGGAACCCTGGCCTCCTGACAGCTGGCCAGGGCCTCCACTCTGTCCCAGATGCCACCATCATTAGCTGGTGCTAAGTAATTTAACTTCCCTGAGCTTCAGTCTCCCCTCTAGAAAATGGGGATACTGTTCCCATCTTAGAGCACGATGGTGAAGGAAGTATAACTGTGTCATGTAGCTGATGCTCACAAATATGAGTTCAAATTCCATTCGCTTGTTAATAAAGACCCCATGAGACAGGCACATGTTATTGACCGGGGAAGCTTCTGAAATCTTTCAATGCACAGAGTGGGTGCTGAATAGAATTAGTGGACGGATGGGGCAAATGAGGCAAGAGGCTGCTTGTCTTTGGAGTCTCCAGAGGGTCTGTGAGCCGTCTCCTCCCTCTGGCACCAGAAGTGTCTCTCCCCTGTTCCCCCTCTTCCTTGTAGGAGTGTGGGTTTCTGGGAGGTTGGGAAAGGTTAAGAAGAATGCGTCCAGAGGTGCAGAAGCTGCCCCTGAATATCTTTGCCATGCATGGGACTAAATCTGTTGGAAATTATGGGGTGCAGGGAATTACTTCACAGAGAATAATTGGATTTCCCCCAAACAAACAGGGTGGTTTAAGTGAGAAACCAGACCTCAGGTGAGTTTTGTTACAGGGGACGCTCACCAGACCTGTGTATCCACACGCCGACACATGCGTACTCCGGGGGCCACGCTATCAAGGTCTGACTCTTCTGAGCACTGGAGTATGGATTAAATAAGCTGGGGTTGGGGAAGATAAGAACCCTGTTCCTGGCAAATGTTTACACCATGTAAGGAAAATGCTCACAAGTTAGAGCTGATAAAAGAGGCCCCTGAAGCCTATGGGCTGCCAGAAAGGGCAGGTCCTTGGCATCTTCACCGGTGTGGTTGGTGGTGGTGGGCAGGGCGTGGACAGGGTGTCGTCAGTCGGTGGGCTCTGACCTCGCCCTTTGCCCTTCCCTGGGCAGCCAGGGCTCCCTTCAGGACTCATCATTGGGAATCTTAGTTTAAATCCTGCTAGTTTCTTAGCATCTTTGAGTCTCAGTTTCCACATCTGTAAAATGGCAATAATGATATACACTTCACTGGGTTGTTGGTAGGATTTAATGGGACCGTGAGTTCAAAGTGCCTAGGAAGGTGCCTGCAAGAGTAGGTTCAAGGGTTACAGATTCCTGACGTACAGGCTGCTCAGGACCAGCTCCTGTTGCTCCCCACTCTCTGCTCGCTCCTTCCAGGCCCCTCGCCCCCTTTCTGGGGGACGGTGGGCTCAGACGAGCACTGTCAGCAACAGGGCCCTACAGGCCTCCAATCTGGCTACTTTTGCCTCTCCATGAACACCTTCCACATACGGGGTATCTGCGGGAGAGATGGACCTGTATAAGCCACGGGAGGGAATCAGACGCACTCTCGCAACCCAACTGCTGAGAGCACTCCTCTTCCCAAAGTGTGTCCCATGGAGCACCAGTTCCATGCCAGGTCCATGCAGTAGAATGCTGTGGCTAAATACGTTTGAAAATCTTTCTTCTTAGATTCCATATATATGTGTCAGCATACGGTATTTGTCTTTCTCTTTCTGACTTACTTCACTCTGTATGACAGTCTCTAGGTCCATCCACCTCACTACAAATAACTCAATTTCGTTTCTTTTTATGGCTGAGTAATATTCCATTGTATATATGTGCCACATCTTCTTTATCCAATCATCCGATGATGGACACTTAGGTTGCTTCCATGTCCTGGCTATTGTAAGTAGAGCTGCACATATATATGGAATCTAAGAAAAAAAAATGTCATGAAGAACCTAGGGGTAAGACAGAAATAAAGACACAGACCTACTAGAGAATGGGCTTGAGGATATGGGCAGGGGGAAGGGTAAGCTGGGACAAAGTGAGAGAGTGGCATGGACATATATACACTACCAAACGTAAAATAGATAGCTAGTGGGAAGCAGCCGCATAGCACAGGGAGATCAGCTCGGTGGCTTGTGACCACCTAGAGGGGTGGGATAGGGAGGATGGGAGGGAGGGAGACGCAAGAGGGAAGAGATATGGGAACATATGTATATGTGTAACTGATTCACTTTGTTATACAGCAGAAACTAACACACCATTGTAAAGCAATTATACTCCAATAAAGATGTTAAAAAAAATCTTTCTTTATGAACGACCTAAATATATAACCACACTCAAGGCTCTGTGACACCTTGTAGGAAGAAAGCCTGGTTCACTTCTAGGGTGTCCCAAATGCATTTCATCACAGAAGTATCCCCCCACACCTTTTTTCACGTAACACCTGCTAACAGCTGCAGATTATGTCTTTCACAGAAGGCATGTTGGAAGACACTAGAGACACAGATTATAGATATTGCCTGAGATATTTCAGACCAAGGCATGCCGAGTCTAACCGTGCCCCTCCCTCAGCGTGGACCCCGACATCTCTGTGGCCCCCTCTCCTCACAGCGATCGTGCTTCCCCCAGAACCCAGCTGCTTTTGGAAAAGAGACAGGGCTGAGGGGGCTGTGGGGATGGCATTTGGGGGTGGGTTGCGGCAGAGGGGAGCAAGCCGACTGGGGAGGCATCCAAGGCAGGGCGTGGGGCAGGAAGGGGAGCTACTCTAGAGCCACTGTTGTCACAGTGATTTTGTAGGGCTTCCAGTTGGGGTACCGCCCTGGGGCAGAGAAATGAACCTGAGCTGATGGGAGCAGTGTCGGTATCAGCGGAGGGGTGGTGACCTGGAGGATCCATCCCCTGGCCCTTAACGGGCAGACCCATTCGTGGTTGTGAAGTGCTGAACAGTGGCCAGCAGTGCAGAGGGAGAGAGGTAATAAATGTATAATTACAAAAGGATCAGGCAAGGCAGGGCCGGGAAGTGTCTGTGTGTTGTGCTGCAGATTCTCCAGTGTTCCCTTCGGGCTGTGCCCATGCGTTTTCTAGGAGTTAAGTGGATTTCTGGGCCACACTTGCCGACTTGCAACCAGGGGCGTGGCAGGTGACCTTGGCACCCAGCAGTGAGCAATTGCTGCTCAGCAGAAAGTTAAACTTAAAAGGAGGACTGCTTTGCAGGGCTCAGGAGGGGCCAACTGGTTAGCAGTGCCTGGGGAAGCCTGGGGACCGTGGGGGGAGCTTGGTGCCCCTCAGTCCTCTCCACATTTCTCCCTTCTGCTTCGGGTCTTCCATGGGTCTCTCTCAGTTCTCCTCACAATGAATGCCAAAGGCATTTCCCATCGCTGAGCTTTCCCTCCTATCTTCTCCGTGGATTCCCTCTGGTCTGTGGGGTTGGGAGGGCGTGGTGGCAGCTCTAGCTCCATCCATGCCCTGGGGCTGTGGGGATGGGCTTTAGAGGGGCAGCCGTGCTGGCTGAGCAGTGTCTTCATTCCACTGGAGGTTGGCTCTGGGTGCTGGGTCAGGAAGGCAAAATATACACAGATGGGGCCACCCTGAGATTCAGGCAGCAGGCAGGAAAGTCTGCTCAGGGCCTTAGTACCAACCCTGGCTGGGGCATAGGAGGAAGACGCCAATCTGGGGATGGGAAGAGGTGCGATAAAGAAAGGGGAACCGGTCAGAACTTCAGGGTGGTCCTCAAATTTAAGAATCTATCAGAATCTTTAGAGGGCTTGTTAAAATGTAGATGTCTGAGCCCTACCCCCTAGAGTTTGTGATTCAGTGGGTGTGCAGTGGGGCCGGGGCCCCAGAATTTGCATATTCAGCAGGTTCCCAGGTGATGCAGATGCTGAGGGTCCTGAGTCAACATTTTGAGAACTGCTGGTCCAGATTAAACTAGAACTAGAAGAGCTGTGACTGGGGGTGGGGTCAACCCAGGTACCTAGAGCTGTCCAGGGCTTTGGGAGTGCTTGTGATGTCTGCCCGTTGCATGGGAAGCTATGGCTTCTGGAAAACGGCTGATCTCAGTCCGGAGTGGCTCAGGAATGGGGGGTGGGGGTGAGGCGTCAAGAGACTGAGCGCGGGGGCAGAGGCCTGGAGATGAGGTGAGGCTGGTACTTGGTTATTTAATCAAGGAGGAGGCCCATGTCTTCCCGGAGGAAAGCCAGCAGCATCGTGTGGAAGCTAGACTGACCAAAGGCAAGTTCTTCAAGTCAGGGTCTCTGCAAATTACTCTGTGCTTAGCGGGGTCTCAACTCCCTCCCGCTCTGTCCACAGTAAGTCCCTGCCTATTGAACCCTTACTGGGATCCAGGGTCCAGGCTGGGCCTAAAATGCTTCCTCACATTTAATCCAGACTTCGAGGCTCTTTGAGGTTATGTAACTGGCCTCACAGACACTAGGAGGCTGGCTGGGATTTGAACACCACGCTGCCCATATGCTGTTTTTCTTGGTTCAGTAGTCATTTATGCACACCTACTCTCCACCAGGCCCGGAGCTGGGCACAAGGATGCTGGAATGGATGCATTAGAGCCTGCCCTCTAGAAGCTTCTGGCCTCTCTGAGGTGATGGAAGCATGAACATACGTGAATACAGCATGACAACAGCTACTGTGAAGGTCTGAACCAGGAGTTAGGGGGGCCAATGTGAGGATGACTAACTTTCTCAGGGTCCTAGGCTCCTTGCCACAGTTTGGCCCTGGCAGGTGAGTGAGGCAAGTGCCTCAGAATGACACAGATCACTTCCCAGAAACCCCTGACCAGAGGGCAGAGGCCTGACTTCCTGCCTCCTGGGAGAAGACAGGGGACTCCCAGTGCCCCTGGCTGCTTTCTCCTTTCCCTTCTCTTTGGTGAATGCATTTGTAACATGTCACTTCCCTTTATAAAGGTTCTTATTCCAGTCCAGGAAATGAGCAGTCACCTGGGCAGCTCTCCAGGCAGCTGTATCCACCAGCTTTTCCAAAGCTTCGACCTGCTCTGTCCTCACCAGGGGGGATGAGCTGTAGTGGCCTCCCAGGCAAGGCCGCTGCACCTTTATTCTAAGGAAGCTAAAAAGGTCAAAAGTGTTAGAAATTTCCGGGCGTGAGGAATGTGCGCGCAGCAAGGCCTCGCTGATGATCTCAGGCCCTGACGGCTCTGATGATGGAAGGTGAGGCGTAACGCTAAGGCAGAGGCCTTGAAGCCATCTTGTCCCCTTCTCCCCAGGATGGGCTAGGGAACACCTGGTTCTCTGACAGACTCTGTTGCATAAGGAGAAACAAAATCAAGTTTGGCCCACATATAGACAGCAACTTTATTTAGTTTACTTTTCCTCAGAGAGGAGTGAATATATAGTGTTGAGCTGACCCACTTAAAAAAAAAAAAGTTTATTCTTCCTCATATAAAGAAAATGAATTTGTTATAAAGCATTTGAAAAATATTTTTGGTATCTTTCCTTTTGGGCTTTTTTTTTTCCTGTATGGAGTTTTGTTTTTATGTCTACAGTTGGGTCACCCACTAAAATGTGACTGCTTCAGAGAAGTGTTCCCTTACCCCCCAGGAAAGGGTAAATCCCCCCATCATACACTCTCACTACATGCTGTTCATTCCCTCCATGGTGCTTATCGCAATTAATAACATTTATCTCCATGTTTGAACAACTGTTTGCTTATTTGACTCCTCCAGATTGTCAGTGTTCAGGATAGCAGCCACCAGCCACATGTGGCTATTTAAATTTAAATTAAGTGAAATTAAGTAAAATTAACAATTCAGCTTCTCAGTTGCACTAGCTGCATTTCAAGTGCTCAAAAGCCACACGTGGCTGGGGGCTGCCATCTTGCACGGTGCAGGAATAGAGCATTTCTGCCCCAGGAAGTTCTATTGGACAGCATTGCTCTAGACCGTTGACTCCCAGGTTGTACACAGGACTCCCACGGTCCTTCTCTCTCATGTCATGAATTATCCTGTGCGCCTGGAATCTGAGGATCTAGTGAAACTTGTGAAACGCCTTATATCTAAGTTATGGATGAATAGAGGAGTACAAGCCCGGTGGTGGGGAGAGGAAAGCAAGGAGAGAAAAAGAGCAGAAGGGCTTTCAGAAGAGCCGTGTAGGGGTGAGACAGGGGAGGGGCTTGGGATTGCTCAGCTCTGGGCTGCACGTGGCACAAGGGTTGGTCACAGTCCCCCAACGGCAGGGTGCCAAAAATCAACGTGTCCCATTGGAAAGCCCTGAGAAGGGCCTGCCTTGAGCTCCTCCTCTGAGAGCTCCCAAGCGTATAGGCCCATCAACCCGCTCACCTAGGAGATCTAGACACTCTACCCTGGGCCCCACCTGGGCTGGGATCATCTGAGTCTGCTCCCCTGAGGGGCCGAGAGCTAAGCACTCCCTGCTTCTGGGTCATTCCTAGGGGACGCTTTGGGTTGCAACTCTGTAATGCCGGCTGATTCCTTGCCCTCTGGGGCTGCCACCAGAGTCCTGTCTTGGAGGCCAAGCCTGCCTTTTCAGTGGCCTCTGTCCCAGCATTATGCGAGGCTTCCTCTCCCCCGGCTAACTCCTGTGTCCATGGGCTTTTTGAGAAGGTAAAATCAGCCAGGACAGGCCCTTGACTCTACTTTCCCATCATGCTTCAGGGTAGACTGAAGGAGGTGAGTCCACAAGGATATACTCGTGTGGGCTAGCCTCTCCTAGAGGGTGAGGGCAGGGGAGGGGCCATGCTTAGGGTCCCAGCCCAGCCACTAGTTTTGTACCCAGAACAGTCCCAAGAAGCTAGTCACTCGGAAACCACCGTGTGAGATAAACACTCCCTATATTGCAACATGGAGAAGAAACTGAGAACAACAGGGCAGAGGTAGGCCAGGAAAGCTGGCCAGTGGATATCAAACTGGAAGGGCAGGGCAGGTAGAAGAGAGAAGAAACCACAAGGACCAAGAGAGCCTTTGCCAGTGACAAGTTCAGGAGGGTCTGGGATCACATATTCCATTTAGATTGAAGCAGCCCCTTCGAGAAGCCCAAACATGTGGGACAGAGTGGTCCCATCTGCAGTGTTTGGCACTGATGCAGAGAAAAATGCCTCGAAAAGTAAACCAAGCCTCTTTTAGGTCACCTGCCGTATCAATTAGAATTAGGTTTAGCAATGAGTTGACAGAAAACTCAGTAGAACAGTGGATTAGGCAGGATAGAAGTGCGTTTCCCTCTTACGTTCCAAAAGCCTGGAGTTAAGCAGTGTGGGGCTGGTCTGGCTATTCCAGTGTCAGGGCCCTGGGCTCTTTTTAGCTTGTTATCATCTTCAATATGAGCCTTCCAACATATGGTCCAAAATGGCTGTTCCAGCTCCAGCAATGATATGTGCTTTCCACCCAGAAGGAGGAAGGAAGGAGGAGATAGTGCTCATCCTTTTCCTCTCAGGACAATTCCTGGAAGTTACACATACGACTTCCTCCTACATCCTATTGTCCAGAATATAGTTGCATGGCCATGTGTTTGGATGTGTGGAGTCATTAGTGACGGAGGGGAGCGGTGATATTGAGCACATGGCCAGGAGGCTTTCAGAGGCCCTCCTCCTGAGCAACGGGGAGCTCCCTAGCCCAGGGGCCCCAGAAGGTCCAGATGTCAGAGGGAGCTGTGGCTACAGAGAGGTTCCTGTGAGCAGAATGGCAGGGACCAGAGGGTTAGCTGGGACAAGAGTCTTTGTGTTGGATAGCGCTGGTTTTGTCTTAGCTCTCAGTGCCTTCCCAGATGGGTGTTGGAGAGGTGCTTCCTTGCTGCTTGGGATGCCAGGGTCTGCCTTCGCTCCCTGGCCCCTGGCCTCTGCGGTCCCATGAGGGTGTGCCACGCAGTGCAGAGTGACTGAGGGTAAGAACAAGGTTAATTGGAAATGTCAGCTTGTGTTCCCTTTTGCAGCTGAGCCATTCAGACCCTTGGAGATGCAGATTGCAGCCTGTGCTGACTTTATTTGGGTAACCATCGACTAGGTGCTCACAGAGTCACACAGTGACGTGTAATGAGGGCAAATTCAGAGAATTCGGGATGTAAGAAACGGGAAAGGTCTGTCCTGGCATCTCAGCAGCATGGGACTGGGCTGCTCTGGAATCCCCAAGCCCTTCCCACCCAAGGAGTGTGGCACTCAGAGACAGAAGAGAAGGCCCGGAGTCCTGGCTCCGTCACCTCCTTGCCGATCAACTCTGGGGTGTTTCAGGCAGAGAGAAGAGCACACGCAGATGCCTGTAAGTGTCTCCCAGCATGTGGGGCAGGGTGAGACGCTGGAAGGGCTGTGAAGGGCCTTGAACGCCATGCCAAGGAATTTGGACTTTCTCTGGAAGACAACAGGGAGCCTCCACTGAATGGATTGTAGGCTGGTGAGGATGGAATCTATGTGTGTACTGCTCACCCTGGGTGCTGCGTGGAAGATGGGCTAATGGGGAGTGTATGGATGCAGGGAGACCTGTGAGGAACCTAAGAATCATGGTAGCAGGGGCTAAAGGACCAGCTTGGACATGCAGGCCTTTGTGTTATATGGAGAAGCTTTGTCTTAACTTCCCCTGCCTTTCCAAATGGGTACTGGAGAGGAGCTTCCCTATAGCTTGGGATGTCAGAGGCTGCCTTCCTTTTTTTTCCTTTTGTTTTTCTTTTTGTGGAACAGGAGGCATGCCTGGCAGCTTTGCAGAAGCCTGAGCCATGGGCACCGCCGGAGGCTGGGTAAGAGCCCTGCGCGTTCAGGTGGAGCAGCCCCTATTGGACAGAGCCACCCCGAGCGGCCTGTCCCCCGGGCCTCATTATCTGCAGCTGGCTCTTTGCATCGCTTACTGTCTGGAGCCTTGCCTGAGCCTAAAATTACACAAAATAGGCCAGGAGCTCCTCTGTGGCTGCCCTCCACCTTCACTCCAGCCTGCGGGAAAGATCTGTCTCAACCAGAATTAGGAGAGGCTGGAGCACCTGTGTCCTGCCCATTGGAAGGTAAAGGGACTTACACACAGGAGCTGGTGCCAGCAGTGGCTGCTGTATATTGTGCACCTACTGTGTGTCAGGCACAGGGCTAAATACTTCCTGTATGTTTTCTCATTTAATCCTCACAACAGCTCTACGATGTGGATATTATTATTCTCATCTTTCATATCCATCAGTTTAAAAGTAGAGGCCAAGCAACCTTTCTGTTTGAAAATGTCTGATCAGGCTGCTTGCTTCCCAGGGAGGCATCAGATGAAAAATGACAAAAGCCAATACAAGACTCCTCATCCATCCATCTGTCTGTCCATCCACCATCTACTCACCCACCTGTCTGATCTAAAATTTCACTCTGTGCCTGCTCTGTGCCAAGCCCTCTAGGAGGTTATAAGACAGAGGGATGAAGACCTGAGAAGAAATCAGTAACATTCAGGATACCTACTGCAGTAGGTACCATGGGCTGTTTGGGGGAGCACATGTGTTTACATGTCTAGAGGTCAGAGTATTTGGAAAGGTTGGGCGATAGATACTGTCAGGCAGGTTGGCTGGTCCTAGGTTGTGAAGGACCTTGACGGCCGAGTCAATATTTACGGTTTATCCAGTGGGCAGTTGGAGTCATGCTATGTCTTAAAACATCGCGGTGCCAGGATTTGAGTTGTGTTGGACAACTCTAGAGAAAGTACGTTCCGAGATGATGAACGCTGGGAGATCCTCATGCGCCGGACATGCAAGAGATCATGCTGCAGGGCCTATGGCAGCAGGGCTGGGTGTGGTTCTGAAAAACAAAAAGCAGAGCTGGACAGTAGCTAAAGTGGAAAAAGAAGATTTTACTCAGGACTGGTGCAGTAGGGGAAGAGACCTCTCTGTAGAACTGGGCTCAATTCCAAATACAACAGGACAAGTGGGAATTTATAGCCAAGGAGCAGGGTGGGGTCAGTGGATGGAAAATTACTGAGAGGAAGCATCAGGGTAAGAGGGGATTTTGGCTAAACTGACCCGGATTCTTGCTGAAGGCAGGTAGAGGTGATCACCTGGGGGATGTGGTGGAGGATGAGGAAACCAGTCAGATACTGAGCGTGATCAGATCCTGAGGGTTGGGGTTGGGTGGGGTCTGGCTAAATTGATTTAGCAGGATTCGTGCTAAAACTGGATGATTCAGAGATGAACGCGGGATCCCAGAAGTCCAGGTATAATTGGAAAGCGGATTCTGAGGAGCCTGACTAAAGTCTGGCCAAGGACTCTTTGTCAGTTGGGACAGAGAGAAGAGGAAAGAATAAAAAGGTGGAAGCAGCAGGACCGGGTGCTTGAGGGTGTGGGAGAGCGGGAGTCTGAGTGGTCCTAGGGTCCTGGCTGGATTGACAGGGTCGTGTGGAACTGGTGTTCGCCAAGTAGATGGGTGTGCCGGGCCTCCTCCCTGTGCACCCCCTCTTGCAAATATGCTGTGGTCCAGGGGTAGCTAGGCAGCAAGGTCTCTTTGGGCTTGTAAGTCTCCCCAGGAATGTCAGGGCTCAGTGTGAGTCAGAAGGAAGGGAATCCGCACTGGCAGTCTGGCCGAGAGGCTAGGGAGAGGGGCCCAGCAGTTGGTGTCTTCTGCAAGGTGCCCTAGCTCTTGGAGGAGCTAGCTCTGTGCTTTCCTGGGGTGCTGTGATGTGCATCCCCCCTTCCTTACAGGTTAGCTGATGCTTGCTTTGTGCAGAGGGGCTTGTCATGTAAATGTAAAAAGACCAAGTCCCCTGGGATCCAGGCCTTCCCTTGAGCACGGCAGCTCTGCAGGCAGTTTAGGGAAATGCATAATTCCAAATGTCATCCCCTAGGCAGTCCCTCCCCAGCCTTCTGCCCCTTCTCTGGGCTTGGCTGTCCCCTGAGTGGGCAACTGACCTTTATACATGCACTCTAGCTGCTAAAACCTCTTTTGACTAGAAAACACTTTTCAGCAGAGGCTGTTTAATCCTGTGGTGATGGCCGTTTGGGCCGGTGGAGGGCCACCTGCCACAAGGTGACTTTCTCGTGGGGTGTTCCGGAGGGGCTGGGATTTCAAGGAGTGTGGCATGGATACAGTGTGTGCACATGAATATCCAAATGTGGCCGCACGTGTCACACGTATGGCGGCAAGTGCATATTCCTCGTGGCTGCGCATGTGCATGCAGGTTGGAATTTCTCAGTCCATGGGTTGAGCTCCACGGGGCACAGGTGATTCAGGGGTTCTGTGCCCGTGAACATCCCCAGAGACCGTGGGAGAAAGAGCGCCTCTCCTCCAAGTCTAACCTGCTAACAATATCTGCATTTTTGTCCTTCCCTTTTGTCCATGGTCGTTGTTGC
>NW_006799037.1:1985413-2034743 GCF_000442215.2 Lipotes vexillifer | reverse complement strand
TTTTTTTTTTTTTTTTTTTTTTTTTTTTTTTTTTTTTTGCGGTACGCGGGCCTCTCACTGTTGCGGCCTCTCCCGTTGCGGAGCCTGCCAGGCTCCGGACGCGCAGGCTCAGCGGCCGTGGCTCACGGGCCCAGCCGCTCCGCGGCACGTGGGATCCTCCCAGACCGGGGCACGAACCCACGTCCCCTGCATCGGCAGGCGGACTCCCAACCACTGCGCCACCAGGGAAGCCCGCTTTTGCATTTGATTGCTCCTTATTTTTACAAAAGAAGTTTCAGAAGTAGAGTCTTATATATACACTACTATGTATAAAATATTTAGGTAACTAATGAGAACCTGCTGTATATCACAGGGCCCTCTACTTGGTGCGCCGTGGTGACCTAAATGGGAAGAAAATCCATAAAAGAGGGGACATATGTATATGTATGGCTGATTCACTTCGCTGTACAGCAGAAACTGACACAGCAGTGTAAAGCAACTATACTCCAACTAAGAAAAAAAAAGAAAAAAAAGAAGTTTAGTCTCGGGAAGAGCATAAGGATTGCGGTGGGACAGACCTGACTTTGAAGCTTGGCTCTGGGGCCTGCTAGTCATGTGACATTGAGCAAGTTGCTCTACCTCTGAGCCCCATTTTTATATTTGTAAAATGGGGGACTTCCCTGGTGGCGCAGTGGTTAAGAATCCGCCTGCCAGTGCAGGGGACAGGGGTTCGATCCCTGGTCCGGGAGGATCCCACATGCCGCGGAGCAACTAAGCCCGTGCACCACAACTACTGAACCTGTGCTCTAGAGCCCGTGAGCCACAACTACTGAGCCCATGTGCCACAGCTACTGAAGCCCGCGCGCCTAGAGCCCGTGCTCCACAACGAGAGAAGCCACCACAATGAGAAGCCCGCGCACCGCGACGAAGAGTAGCCCCCGCTTGCCGCAACTAGAGAAAGCCTGCACGCAGTAACGAAGACCCAATGCAGCCAAAAATAAATAGATAAATAGATAGATAGATAAAGACTTGCAAACTTCCAACAACATAAATATTAAAAAAAAAAAAAATGGGAATGTTAGTAACATTTTCTACCTCATATTTTTAGGTAGTCATAAGGATTACACAGCAGTGAAATGATTTGATAAGGCTGTAATTCTTTGGGTAAGGTGTGGGAAGGCCGGGTAGAGTAGTAATTAAGAACATTGGCTCTGAAATCAGGTAGAGCAGTGTCCCTATTCAGGTCTGCCCCTTATGAGCTGTGTGATGTAGTGCAAGTTACTCAGCCTCTCTGAACCTCAGTTTCTTCATCTGTAACATGAGCATGGTAATAGATTTCTCCCATAGTACCAGACCAGTGTTTCACAAAGTGTGAATTAGAGATAAGGTGCTTGAGAAAAGTGAAGATTCCTGTTTGGGGGTGTGGCCCAGAGTTACACACCAGGTGATTCTCATTGGATGCACACATAAGTTTGAGAGCCATAACCCTAGACTGTTAGCTCCCTGAGTGAGGGAACCATGGCTTCACATTGTGCCCCAGTGCCTAGCACAGCTTCGGGCACACGCTGAGCGCTCACTAAGTTTTTGGTTGAATAACCATATGACTTAATGACTTGATGCGGCCAAAGCACTTAGTGTAGTGCCTGACACAGAGCAAGACCTCTGTAGATATCCAAGTGTTTCATTATTAATAATAGGGAAGGTATGTCTCTGTAAATAAATCATCAGGACCCAGCACTCCTGGCACACAGAACACCGTCACCCCTTCCCCACATGTACTGAAGGTTGGGTCCCCTCCATTTCCATTACAATGTGCCTGGTTTCTCTGAGGCTGACAATTGAGAGCCAGAGGAGGCTGGGCCACCCACATCCACGGGTTCTTGGTGTCCTGGTTGGGCCCACTGGCCATCTGCTTCTTTTCTTTGGGGGGGATACTGAAGCCTGAGGACCTTCCGGGCTGATGAGGAAGACTCGTGTTCACCATTCCAGAGCCCAAGGCATCCATTTTTATTAGGTTTGCAGACAATCATGACAGAAGACTGGGCTGGCTTCTTATTGTTCCAGGTTTCTTGGCTTGGACCTAGAGAGAGGAAAAATGATTTAGAAAAGGCTTTTCCTGTCTGAAGAAGAATGGGTGTTTCCGGAGGCCCCCAGAGTCCAAAGCATCAGCATGGGAGGTAGGGGGAAGGAAATGGGAAACAATGCTGCACCCTCTCCCGCCCCCCCCCACTCCCCCCCCGCCCCCCCCACCGCAACACATTTGAAGCCCAGGTCACGTCCCTGAGCCACAGGCTGCAGGAGACGGTGATCTAACCTAGGGCCCTTCACTTTACAGATGAACAAGGCTGGGACTTTGGGAGAGATGGAATTTGTGCAGGTCAGTGGGTGGCTGGGGCGAAGCTGAGCCTCGGGGCTGGTGTGCTGAATGCTAAAGCCAGGCCCTTCCCCACGCCACTCTTTTCTGTCCCCTTCCCCGCCTCACCCCATTCCCCCAGGGTGAAAACGGCTCCAGCAACACTTGTGAGTGACCACCCTGTGCAGAGATGGTGCAGATGACGGGGACAGGATAGCTGCTACGGTCTGAATGTCTGAGTCCCCCCTCGCCCAGATTCATATGTTGAAATCCTAACCCCCCAGATGATGGTATTAGTAGGTGAGGCCTTTGGGAGGAGATTAGGTTATGGGGTGGAGCCCTCGAGAATGGGATTAGTGCCCTTATGAAAGAGGCTCCAGGGAGATCCCCAGCCCCTTCCATCTTGTGTGGACACAGAGAGAAGGTGCCGGCTATGAACCAGGAAGAGGGCCCGCACCGAAACACAGCCATGCTGGCGTCTTGATCTTGGAATTCCTGTCTCCGTAACTGTCAGAAATAACTTTCTGTTGTTTCTAAGCCACGCAGGTATTTTGATCTAGCAGCTTGGACAGACTAAGACCGTAGCAGAGAAGGGACATCCCCACCCAGATATTGAAGGCATGACAAACTCCTGACTGCAGGGTTCCCAGAGTCCCCACTGAGCCCCCATTACCCTGCACCAAGCCCCTGTCATTTCAGCCAGCCAGGGGAATGGGCACAGGACTGGGGCCTGAGGTGGCCCAATTAGGAGATGGGGATGAATCTCCGATGGTAGACCCCTATGCCAGAGACCCTGAGACCCTTCCTTGGGTTCTTCCCCTGAGGACCCACACTTGTCACAGATCAGCAAGGCTGGAATTAACAACTTACTGAAATGGAGGCTCTAGAAACATCTAAGACACGGCAGCCATTCGGGCAGAGCTCATTGTTCTCTAAATGGCAGAAATACCTGGGAAGCCGGTGCCTCCCTAATAATAGTAACTAACATTGATTGAGCACTTGCCTTGCACCAGACCCTTCCCACATACTTTATGTAAACATTTAATGCTTACAACAACCTATGAGGAAGGTCAGATTATTTACTCTTCCTCCGGATGCTCAGAGAAGTGAAGAAAGTTGACTGAAGTAGCGGTAGGATTTGAACCCAAGCAGCTTAACTCTTCACCTCTTCACTCCACATTCTCTTCTCGATACCCAGGTTCTTCCTCTTTGAGCTTGGCTTGTTTGCTTTCTGTAACTAGGGTGTGGAAAGAGTTATTCTACATGTGAAAAGTTATACTTGCATGTGAAAAGCAAGTAGCATATGGCAAGTTCTTCGTTCATGTATTTATTCATTCATTCATTGAAAAGTTGTTGAGTGTGTGCCAGCACCGTGCCCTTTCCAAGAATGACTAAGCTGGGGTCCTGCCCACAAAGAGCTCATGGTCTGGAGGTGAGACAGATATCTAAAGAAACATGCAGATGTCGTGGAACTAGGAGAGCTAAGGGGAGGAAGCCCAGGTTGCTATGGTAGCACAGAGGTGGCTATGACTTGCTCTATCCCGTAGGGTAGAGAGGGTGAGGGAAGGTTTTAAGAGGGGGGGGGGTTGGGCTAGATGAAGAACTGTTCCCACAGTGGTGGCCTGGGGGTGGGGCCAGTGCAGGAAGGGCCTTATATGTCGGGCTAATGGATTAGGACTTGATGGTGCAAGCCTTGGAGAGCCACGGAAGAACAGTAAGTAGCGTGGCATGATGAGATCTGCTGTTTAGAAAGACCACTCTGGTGGAGGATGGCTTGGAGAGGGTAAGGAGTCCAACTGGGAGATGACTGGATGAGCGCAGGTGAGAAAGGCCGTGGGTGGGAACTAGCACAGTAGTGGAGGAAATAGAGGTGGAGTTTGAGGAAGGCTTGGTGACCAACCAGGTATGGGAAGGTGAGAGAGAGGAGGTGGGGTTGATTCTGCGTGTGAATGCATGCGTGGAAATGCAGGCAATTATTTAGGCGGTGACAGGTTGCCCTGTTTGGGGAGGGAGGGTGAAAGAGCTTGTAGGTGCAGAGTGTGACAGTGAGAAATGTTGGCAGCCACAGTGTCACCCCATTAATCTCAGCCAGTGGGGAAGGCTGTGGTCTCAGGACTGGATGTGGGCAAGCCGGGAAGCCTGTTGCTTGCTCTGTTTCAACAGGAGCCAGGCGGCATGCCTCAATGATCACATTTCTGGTTTCCAAATTCACTACCACTATTGAAAAGAGAGTTGTAACATTGCACAAACCTTGGAGCAAATCTGATGCATTTTATAGGGTTACTATAGACGGGGAGGATTTTCTAACCCGTTTTCCCTCTCTGACAAAACAGAATTTGAGTATACAGCACCGCCATCAGCAGCCTTTCTGCCGATTACACTTTTCTGTGTGGGCACTAGAAGACCTGCTTTCTGACACACGTGTCTGCTGAGTTGATGTGTTTTCATGATCAGAGGGAGTCACACAGAGGTGCTGCTGTATCTTTCAGTGCTTGTTGAGGGCAACTTTTTGAAGCGTATGTCTCATTAGAGGTGGCAGGAAAGTAATAAAGGGTCACCCCAAAGTCTCAGAGCAAGCCAAGGGAAACCCGCAGAAGGCAGATCAGGGATCAGTTTTCAGGGCCTAGGGGTGCGCTAATTGTGGGAGCCCCTCGGTGCAGCATCAGCGCTGCTAATGCAATTGTCACGATCCCAAGCTTTCTAGTGAAACTTGGTAGTTAAAGGGGGAACGTCAGTGACTCATATCAGCAAGCCACCACCTTCAGCTCTGGGAAAACTTCAGTGTGCCTACAATGCATGTGGACAAAACAAACCTAAACCACCCAGGAGTTCCAGGCAGGCTATTGTCCTAGCACCAGGGATGCAAGAGTTGCAAGTTTCCATAGCAACGAGGCAGAGAAACAATTATCACGCACCTTCCAGGGCCCTTTGCCAAGGTTACAAGGACACCGTCTCAGCGCTGGAGAAGATGACAGAACTGACTATCTCTGTCTAAAATGTTGACATGGAAGTGAAAAAGAGTTTATGGCACCACAAAATGTGTTTAGGATAATCTAGTCCAACTCCTTCAGTTTTCAGAGAAAGAAACAGAGACCCAGAGAGGTTAAGCCCCTCATCCAAGGTTGCCCAGCTTGGGAAGGGCTGGGCTGCAGTGCCACCATGGCTTTCTGGTCCCTGGCCCAGTGCCCTCTTCTGCCCTCCCTGGGGTTGGTACTGGGAATAGAGGTGCCCCTCGTCTCTGCCAGGTGCTGTGTCCCAAAGCCATACATCACGTTTGTGTAAAGAAAATTCCGGTCCACCATCGACTTCCTTGGTAGCCTGAGACGCTGTCTTCTTTATTTCCGACCCCTCTTTTGGCAGCACCTGCTAACACTTTGGTGCTCTGGTTTTGTTCTGTTGTGTTTTGCTCCCTAATATCCAGACATAGCTTTTCTTCCGGCTTTTCTTTTATTTTTTTTAACAGTTTGCAGCATGCTTTTCCCCACACATGAACATTTATTAAACATTTTAAGTATTATACACAATTTGCTTCTTTTATTTATCAGTTTTGGGCGTTTTTCTGTCAGTACCTCATTCTTTTTAGCTGCTGCAGATGCTACATTTTATAGACATATTGGTTGGTATTTCTTATTAATCAACATTTGGGCTGTTCCCAAGTTTGAAAAAAAAAGTTGCAACAAGTACTCTTGGGTCCATTTCTCTGTTTAGGATTAATTTCTAGAAGTGGAAGTTCTGGGTCCAAACCCAGAATATTTTGAATTTTAATTGATATTGCTAACTTACACTCTAAAAAGTTGTACCAATTTATAAGGCAGAAAATGCTATTTTTCTTTTTTTTTTTTTGATACTTAATCTCAATCTTCGCTAACGTGATGGGTAAAACATGTTTTAACTTTCATTTTTTAATTCTGTGAAGTTTAGTTTCTAACTTACTAATGTTGGTTTCTAGCAATATCCATTCTCAATTTATTACCTCTTTGAAGTTTTAATTTTAGCCATTATGCTTGATATTAGATTATTCTTTTTTGTAAAGAGCAGCCAGTTCTTGTTCTATCGTTGTAACATCCCATGCAATCTCACTGAAGATCAGAAACAAAGCTTTTTAAGGTCTCAAACCTTCTCCTTTAACCACCGAAAAGGTAGTCTCGTACCTGCGTCTTTACTATCCCTGTGGAATATCCTGGAGTTTTCAACTTATTGACTCCCGGTCTGAGTGAACAGAATTTTTTTAAGAAGTGTGATATAAAGTAATTCACAGTCCCTCTTTTGATCTAATTTTAATAACTGAATGTTAGCTCTTCTGTTTATAATCCATTTCTGACCTTTGGACCCATCTGCCTAGCTCCTAGCTCTGTAGGCTCTGGTTTCAGCTCATGCTACCAGGGGACTCTCCCACTTTGGACTGTCTTGGTAGATGTTCTATCCTAGGCAGGTGCTGGTCACCTATTCTTGACTCTTGATGGGCATTCAGGCAGTTACAGCAAAGAAATGTTTCACAAATGGTATCTGATACAGTCTAGTTAAGATTAATGAGGAGTAAAAGTACTTTGCTTAGAAATAATTATCCATAGATCTAAAGTCAACAAATGTCTCTACAACAAAAAAATACATAATTGGGGGGGGGGGCAGGAGGAGGCTTGAAATAGATCAGAAAACACTTTCACATTAATTGTTCTTTTCATATACTTCAAACCTGTACTTAATGCCTTTCTCCTCCTGGACATCAGAAGGAACACCTGGATATCTGGGAGAAGTTTGTATTTTTCCAAATCAATTTCTGGAAAAAATGTGTCACTTTCAAATTCCTGCATGATCCTTGTCACAAATAGTCTAAGATGGCCTGGCCTGCTCATGGCTTCCTTATAAACAGAACTGCGTCCCACTATCCAAACCATGTCCACTTTATTTGTTAATTCTGGTTGCTCAATAAGTTTTAAGGCATCATCCAGACTTCTGGCAAGAAAATGAGCTCCCTGTGGAGGTTCCTTGAGTTCTCTATTGAGAACTATATTAATTGTGTCCTTTAAAGGTCCATTCTTCTCTGGAATGGAGAACAGGTTTTCCTGCCCGTAATCACCAAATTCTGTTTACCTTCTACTGAAGAGGTTGTGGTCATTCTTTGGAAATACCTGTAGGCTTTCCTGAGCCGGGGCCAGGGCAGATCCCCGTTCTTGCCTATGCCCGTGTTCTGGGACCCAGCAACAACGCAGTTTAGCGGACGAACCACGACAGCAGCAGAAAATACTTCCGAGCTAGCAAGTCACACCAGATGGGGATTACCCACCAGCTTGGCGTGAAATTTTTCTTCCTCAAGCTTTTTTTTTTTATATATACATCTTTATTGGGGTATAATTGCTTTACAATGGTGTGTTAGTTTCTGCTTTATAATGAAGTGAATCAGTTATACATATACACATGTTCCCATATCTCTTCCCTCTTGCGTCTCCCTCCCTCCCACCCTCCCTATCCCACCCCTCCAGGCGGTCACAGAGCACGGAGCTGATCTCCCTGTGCTATGTGGCTGGTTCCCACTAGCTATCTACCTTACGTTTGGTAGTGTATATATGTCCATGCCTCTCTCTCGCCCTGTCACAGCTCACCCTGTCACAGCTCCCCCTTCCCCCTCCCCATATCCTCAAGTCCGTTCTCCAGTAGGTCTGTGTCTTTATTCCTGTCTCACCCCTAGGTTCTTCATGACATTTTTAATTTCTTACAGCTTTTGAGGAGAGTCTTTAATGATCAGCAAATAAACGGAAGTATTTGAGATGGATCCATTAGTTCATTGGTGGGGAGCCAGGGGCCCTGGAACCCTTCTCAGGCTTCCCTGTGGACAGCTTCCCTCTGTGCTCCTAGCAGTCCAACCTCACGACTGCTTGGTGTTTCCACTGTTGGAGCTGGGTCCTCCTGGGGCCTTCTGAGGCCTTCTGAGAGGTGAGTGTGAGGCTTCTCTGGCTCAGGCCTGTCTCTCTTCCTGTGTTGAAAGTGGATTTTCCTGCAGGAGGATGTGAGCAGTGAGAATGTGTCAGGACAGCTCTCTGGAGGGGTGGCCAGACCAAGAGACGGCTACTTGCTTCCTCGTCAGGAGAGGCCTCTGGGTTTAGCTCCAACTCTGGGCCTGCATGGCAAGTTCCAGGAGGCCATGGTCTGAGCATCTCTCTCGGGGAGGTTTGTCCCCAGGATAAAACTGAAGGGAGACGAAGAGTGAGGCTCCACTGCTGACTTAGCCGCACTTCGAGGCAAGAGGAACACGGTGGGTAGGAAGGCGCCTTCTATCAGTCTGGAGCCCTTGAGAGGGAGCCTGGGTGTCAGATGTGAGGGCAGAAGCGCAAGCTCCAGGTGGGTTTGTTATCGGCACTGGGCCCTGCGCAGAGCCGATGCACAGTTCCCTTTTGTCAGATGATTGAATTCATTCATTCAGCGTGAACTGAGCACCTACTCCCTGCCGGGCACTCTCCTAGCCCAGGAAAGAGCACAGAGCAGGACAGTTACGGCCCTGCCGCTGGGAAGCCTACATCCTGGGCTGAGTAAACAGGAAGGCTGAGGGCCTCCAGAGCTCTGACAGTGGGAGGGTGGGCGGATGTGGGGTGCCCCTGCCAGCAGAGGAGCCCCCACGTTCTTGGAATTTCTGTCCTGAGGGCTGGGGTAGGAGATCTGGCAGCGCTGTCCAGATGGGGTTGATACCAAGAAATTAAAGAAGGCAACAGGAGGAGAAAGCGGGGGAGGGCTGAGCACCTACAGTGTGTAGTCCAGGGGCTGGGAAAGCACCTTTTCCGTATGGTCAACTGTAATCCTCCCAGACACCCAGTGAGGCCGTGGTCATTGTCACCATTTATAGATTTGCGGAAAGGGTGAGCAGCCTTCCTGAGGCACACATCTCGGAAGTGAGGATTCCCCCTCAGGTCAGCGGACGCCATTCCATAAGCCTAAAGCAAGCTGTGTGAGGTCCCCAGAGGAGCCCCTCAGGCTCTGAGGCCTCAGGCTTGTTTTTACCAGCATCAAAGTGTTTGCCTCAGGTGATGACACCCTGGCCTCTCCCATCCTGCAGACTCGGGGCCTAATGGAGCTGGTATTGGCCCAGCACGTTGGCTGGTGTCAGAATAGGAGGACAGATGCCCCTGGGGGATCGGCTGAAATGGGTGTGCATCTGGAAGAGCAGCTTCCTCACCCGGTGGCCTTCCCAGCCCCAGTGTGGCCCTGGGGATGATGGCAGAGGGTGGCCTGCTCGCAGCACTGACCTTGTGCTCAGAGCCAGAACGGTCAAAGTGACAGAACGGGTTTGAATTCCATCTCCGCTGCTTGCTTTTTGTGTAGCCCTGAGCTAGCTCTAAGCCTTAATTTCATCATCAGCAAATCAAGGTTGGCCACAACTACAGCACAAGGCTGTGATGAGAATGAGCACAGATAAGATTGGGAAAGCACTAGCAGTGTCTGGCACGCGGTAAATGCTGATAATCAGTAGCGCTCATGATTGATGTTAATATATCATATCAGTATCAGATCATACTCCGCCGTGTATCTGGGGCTGGGCTGTAGGGCATGGTTTATTCTGGTGGCCGAGTGCATGGGGCACAGACACTTACAGCAAATAGAGACGTCAGGTTTTACAGCAGAGGATTCCAAACTTCCCTGTCATCAGAACCCCCGGGGGTCTTGTTATAGATTCAGGGTTGGGGGTTATAACCCCTCCCATTCCTTCCTCCCTCCCTCCCCAGAGATCCCCATTCATGGGTCTGGGGTAAGGTTTTGAATCTGTGTTTGTAACAAAATCCTCAGGTGACCCTGTTGCAGGAAGTCCAAGGACTAGATTTTGGGCAGCATTGCTTTAAAAGCTCTTTTTTCCAGCCCTGGCCAGCCTCGTGGCTGGCTGTCCTCCACGGCTGGGCTATTTCTGACTAATCAGTAGGAGCTGTCACCTCAAATCATGCTACTCTTCCCTGAGCAGCCCTGGAGATGCACATAGACAAATCCTTTCTCCTCAGCTTTCTGTCTAGACACCATGCAGACCTACAAAATGTTTTCCCCTTAAAAATGTGATCACCTGTCTCTGGGTAACCACAATTTCTAAACTCTCGCCTAAGAAACGTGGTTAGAGAAGGTATTTTTTTTTTTCTGACTTGGCAATCCATTTTAAACGTGTTATAAATGTATAATGATATATCTGCCTGTGTTTGTATATGGAGTGATCCCTAGCAAATGCAGACTGGGGTAGCACAGTGGTTAAACATACAGACTGTGGCACTGGACTGTCTGGGTTTGAATCACAGCTCTGCCCCTTACTAGCTGTGTGACCTTGGGCAAGTTACACAACCTCTCTGTCCTCAGTTTCCTTATTTTTGGAATAGGACTAATAGTAGCACCTATCCCCCAGAGTCGTTAGAAGGATTGGCTGAGTTAATATTGATGAAGCACTTACAGCAATGCCAGACCCATAGCGAGCCTTCACTGTAGAGAGTGAAATGTAACTGCATGAGACGACCTGGGAGATCCAGGGAGCGTGGGCATCGCATGCATTCCAGGAAAGTAAAGAAGTTTAGGTAATGATGCTGACTGGCTTTAGCCAAGCCCTGTTCTTTCCTGACACACAGTTCTGCCTTGAAGGAACTGAACAAGCCACAGTGGTGGTGAAAGAAGCCCTGTGTGTGACCACCATGTATGAAGCAAAACATCGTTTTGCTGAACCCCATTAGCAAACTCTGTAAAGCCTTGTCTTCGGAGAATGATCTCGCTGTGATCTATCTAAGTGGCACGCAGGGACCGGGGAGGACTTTTCCCTTTGTCTCAATCTTCCGTTCCAAGGTTTGGAGTTGCTGAAGGTCTTGGCTGGTTTTCTCGACAGAAGAGCTATAAAGGAAGAACCTGATGCAGGGGAGGCAGGAATTAGCAGAGACCAGAACAGCCGTGTCCAATCAGGTCTTGAGTGATGATGGAAGACAAAGGAAGGGAAGCTCTGCACCCCTTTCTCTTCTCCCCGCCCTGCCAGGTTAGCCTGCCTTGCCTCCCTTGGGAGGTGGGACAGCAACGTGGCTTAGCACTGGGCCCTGGGGCAGACCCGGCTGGACAGCCTGGCCTGGTGCCTAGTAGTGTTACGATCTTGGGGACTTTGCTAACCGGTCTGATTGTCTTTGGTAAAATAAAGGTGAGAGCAGTACCTGTGTCACTGAGTTGTTGGGTCAGGTTCAACAAGGTAATATATATAAAGTGCCTGGAACTCCATAATTGAAACCTTTTCTTATTCTTATTGCTGGGTGGTCTTTTCCATGGGCCTAATGTAGCCCAAGGTCTTGATAATTCAGGTCTTTCCCTGTACAGACTCCTTCAAAGAATAGTCCAGAATAGTTGGAGAGGGAATAGAGATTGAAAGACCAGCTTGCTTGGACCAACCCATGAGTTACTGTGTTATGTGTTTGGACAGGATGTGGGTGAGGGGCTTGGAGCTCCTTGGGGAGGGACTACTCTCCACATGGTAAAGGCCCTCCTGGTGATTTCATGTGACTCTTCTGGGCACTTCAGAAGCAGTTGCAGGAAGTGAAGGAATGGGCAGAAATGCATGTTTCTGAGCGAGCAGGGAGCAGGGCGGAGCCCAGCATGGTACATGGTCCCCAGGGTAGAAACAGAGTAAAGAAGTGGGCCAGGCAGGAAATGCACTCACGGGTCAGGTTGGGTGGGCCTGGGTCACCGAGGTGGCAGAAGAGGTCTGGAACACATCTGCCAGTAGGCAGTACCCGCACTTCCAAGGAGGAAGTTACTGCATACCAGTTGGTCAGGCGGACCTAGCAGGACCTTCTGTGGGAGCTCAGAATATCCGGCCAGTGGCAGCTGGGCCTAGCCATCCGGCTGGGGCAGAGCAGGGGCGTGCTCCCTGAGGAGTGGCACCGGCTCAGGGCCCAGCCCTGGAAATTGGAGCCCAAGGGGAACAAGGGGTCAGCCCTAGGACATCGGAACTTGGCCCCGTAGGACAACAGAGGCAACACAGAAAAAAATGACTCAGGAGACTGCACCCAGAGCTTTGCCATATGCCAACAATCACATTATTTCAAATGAATTTTCACATCAACCCAGCAAAGAAAGTATTGTTGTCATCATATTACCGAAGAGTAAACTGAGGCTCCTTTAAGTTCACTGATGCGCCCAGTGTTCCAGAGCTGCTCTGTGGCAGAACCAGGAGTGCCCAGGTCTGCCCACTCAGAATCTCATGCTTTTATCCAGGTACCAGAGTGCCCAAGTCTCCAGCTGGTGGGGCCAGGGTCTGCCTCACCAACAGAATTCTTCACACATTCTTTTGTGTCATATAGAAAGCACCGGGCTGTGGGCTGAGAGCCACAGTGATGCTCCCTGGGACTTTGGAAGGGACCTGGTGCAGTGCCTCATCCAATCTCCTCTATTTAAAGATAAGGAAATGGAGGTTCAGAGAAGTTAACAGCCTTGCCTGGGGTCACTCAGAAGACAATGGCAAAGCCAGGACCCGAACCAGGCCTGCTGGCTCCCCACCCCATGTTGTCTCCACTGCATTGAGCTGTTTTCCTCCCACACTGAAGAGGATTCGGGCAGACTCCTTATGTGACGCTGCTGCATAAGGGGCATCAACAGAAGCAAACATGTAAAGGCCACCAGCACATCTCCCTGGACAGGCGGCAGGAGCAATTTGTCTGCAGTTGCATTTGTAAGCACAGCATGGAGAACTCATCAAGAAGCCGGCAAGGATTGCACAGGTCCTATTTGTCTACTAATTAAAACAAGGGAAATGCCAGGGGAAAAGAAGATGGATTGGGGAAAAGGTGGAAGTTTTCAAGTCATGCGGAATGGCAGTAGGGTGGCAACCGCACGTCTTGGGCACGGATAGTTCTGCACCTCGTTGGGCGTGTGGGTGCCTTTGACTCGGCCACCGCGTTCTCATCTGTCTTCCTGACTGGCTGAGCATCTTGAGGACAACACTGTGTCATCTTTATCTTTGCATGAGAAGCACCCAGCACCGGGTTCTGGCATGGAGTAGATATTCCGCAAATGTTTGTTGAATGACTGACTAAATGAATGATTGAAAACCATTACTAAGGGTAAGGGTGAGACCAAATGGCTGGTCAGAGCTCTCCTTTCATATTACACCTGCCATGGGCTCAGTGCCTCCAGATTTGGCTTGCAGAGGGCCCTGGGAGATCCCATGGTCATCCTCTGCCTCTTTGAATATTGGCCTCCCTTGGGAGCCATTACCTTGGTGTTAGGGATCACCACTGGAGTTTGTTAGGGCTGACTAGCTGTGGCCAGGGGCCCGAACCAACGGGCTATATAGTCAAAGGCCTGGATGCCAGGGTCAGGTTGCCCCAGTTTGAGTCTTGGCTTCATCACTTTCCAGCTGTGTGACCTTGGGCAAGCTGCTTGACCTCTCTAAGCCTGTTTTCCTTATCTGTAAAATAGGGGTCATAGCATGGGGAATGATGAGGATTGGATGAGACAACGTACAGTGCTGGCACCTAGTAAGGGCTCAATCCATGTCAGGTCTTTGTACTGTCATTTCCTGAGGGGCCTGGGAGCATGGCTGCTCCCTCTGCCAGGTCGGGGGTAAGCAGGCCCTGGCTGTGTGCCCACCTTGCCTTTGTTTAGGAGCACAAAGGAGAGCAGGAGATAATGAGGCAGAGAGGAGAGGAGTCTATTAGAAGTGGCAGCAGGAGAAGCTGTCGGACATACAGACGTGCGCCCGGGCAAACCTGGGATTGGATGACATTTCCATTCTGTTTCCGTCATCCATAACTTAGTTATTTAAAGTGCAGGAAAAAAGCCAGAATATGCTGTCCTGTTTGTACAAATGAGGTTTATAAATAGCTGTTGTGGAGAGCCGGCATCGTGGAGAGATCAGGGTGCCCACAGTGAGCCCTGACTCAGTTCCGTGGGGGCCGGCTCTGCCGATCTGGAGATGTTTCGTGTCTGTCTCTGAACCACTGTCACCTCGCTCCCAGTGGCTCCTTAGGGAGACCTACACGCTTCTACTTTGGGGATAAGAAGCACTGGGGCATTTGAATGGGATTGGAGGGCATTGGCAGCATTGGGTGTGGCAGAGATGGCAGGATTTGGAACAGGGCAGACCTGGGTTTGAATCCCATTCCATCACTTGCCAGCTGTGTGACTGCTGGCAAATTGACCTAACCTCAGTTTCTCCTCTGTTCACTATATATCACACTCTAGGGTTGCTGTGAAGATGGAGTTTCTTCCTGCGGGCAGCTCAGCAGCAGCTCTTGCTCGTTTTGGCAAGATAGGCGGGTACTTCTGAGGCCAGACAACCGCAAGATTTTGGGGGGCCTAGAAATTAACTAATGGCTGGGGAGTAGCAGGGGTAGACAAGGGACCAGGATGACATCTGGTCACTATGATGGAGCAGGTGTGCCCAGGCCCCACTTTGGCCCCTGAACAGATCCCAAACTTTGAGCCATCTGACCTTCAGAGGATGTCTAGTTATCATTATTATTATAATTATTAAGCATGCTCATTGCTGTCTACTTAGTTACCTGGCATTTCAGTTTCTATCAGTGACATAGACTGTCTGCAAATTATCTGCCGTTGAGTTCCCACCCCAGCCTTGCTCGGGGGTAGGCTGAGGGATGTGTTAGCAGCTCAATTCTCCTGATGCTCTGATTCTCAACCATGTATCTGACCATCAGAAAGCCCTTGTCTGGCAACTTACCAACACCCTGGCTTTGACTAAGGACCGGCCTCGAAGCAGCTCCTGGGAAGCCCTGGTGTTTTCTGTAGGACTGCAGCCACCGACACCATCTGTGTGTTGTTCAAGACGACCTGAGCTCAGGCCTTGAGCAGTTTGGCCCTCTCCAGGACTGTGAGCTTTCTCTTTGGACTTAAGCATGCCATTGGATTTCCTTCTCAGATTCAGTTCAGTTTTACAAGCATTGATTGAGCACCTACTATTTGGCTGTAACTATGGTCCTGGTGCGGGGGGCGGGGGCAACAAAACAGCACGGGTGGCCTGGGATGGGGCAGGGCCTGCACTCACCTACGGTTGAATGATTCTCTACTGCTCGTTAGCTGTGTGGTTTTTGAATTGTTCCCCTGACCTTTGAGCCCCGGCTTCCCACTTGTAAAATGAGACTGATTATCTACATGGTCTTTAGAATAGAGAAATGGCTCCATAGCAGGTATTCAATGAATGATAGTCAGCTTTTTCTTCTGCTCCTCTCTCCTTTCGTCTCCCTTCCTCCTTCCTGCTGTCTCCCACTCCCCGCTTCTTTCCTTGCGCTCAAGGAGTTTACCATCGAGTAGGGTCAGGCAGAGACCTAGACTAAACATTTCAAAACGGCATCAGGATGGGAGTAGGTACTGGGAATTCTTGGATACAGAGATGGACGCCCACAGATGGTTTCCTTCTGTCAGCCTTGGAAGTTCAGGGAAAAGCTGAGTCATGTGCGTGTGTCGGGATGCACGCACAGGGCTGAACGTGTATATAGCCTGCCTGTACCCACACTCACACACACACGTGCATCATATAGACATGTACATTCATACCTATCAGAAGGGAACTGGCACAAATCGGGACTTACCCCATTGTTTCACATAGAGAGACCTTAACGAAGAGGTAAGGATGGAGTTAAAGGTCAAGAATGGTGCGGTGTCCAGAGACTCACAATGCGAGGAAGCTCTGCCACACCTAGGGCTGGTGGAACGAGGGAAGAAATAGTGACACCAAGGTAGGAGAGAGCCTGAGTCTTGGAAGTGATGCAGCCTGGCAGGAGCGATAGTCACAGAAGGACGTGGCTGCTGCCAGAGATGTGTCCCCCCACCATTCTCCTCTTACGCTCCGATTTTCTGCCATGCCTTCCATTGGCTGAGCCCTACCAAGGGAGGCTGGGTGATGCTATAGGCAGGAGCCTCCTTCCAGGGAACAGAGCCTGGCAGGGAAGAGGGAAGAGTGGACTCTTGAGAGGGTGCAAATGGAGAGTAAGCAGCAGGCATATGCATGGAGGGGGGATGCTCCTGTACAGGCCCTGCAGGCAGGAGGGGCGAGCGGGCAGGAGCGGGGCTGGGCAGGCATATGGTGCAGCTGGATGATTCCCAAGCCCCTCCCACACGTTGCTGGGAAGGGCTCTGAGAGGCCTCTGGATGGGGCTTCCTGCAGGATTTTCTCAAAGCCCATACACTGCAATGCCTCAGTTGTTTATGAGAAACCACGACTGGCTTCCAGCCTCCCTAGTCTTTGCTGAAGGCAGCAGTGGGTTTGTACATATTTGAGATAAATCTATGTGTAGTGTCTTCTCTTTCTGCCCCAGTGCCTGTGTTCAGGAGCCGTGAGAGGTACAGCGATGGCCCCGGGCAACGGCTGCAGCTGGCTGGAGTCACGTCCTCAGAGCGTGCCCAGCGCAGAGTGGACGTGGGCATCATGTGCCGTCCTCCGTGAGTGACTTGGCCACGCCCTCACCTCCTCGAGGCCCCAGAGGCACTCCTAGGCTCCGCCCCTTGGCTTCACATCCCCGGCTCTGCCCCCTCCAACACTGCTTCATCTCATCAGGGCTCTCCCCGGAACTGGGAGTTGGCGGCCCCAGGCTGAGCTTCCAGTCAGCACCCAGCAGTGTTGGGTGATGCAATGTTGATTGCAATGTTGTTTGCAGTGTTGATTGACAAGAGCGTGCGTGCTCTCTGCAGGCTGGCACAACTGACCAGTGTGGCCTTGGGTTGTGAACTCTGAGGGACCCGTCCCACAGGTGATTTAGTCCAGGTGGTGGGCAGCAGAGAACGGTGGTCGGGACCTCTGTCTCAAATCCTAGGTCCGTGCGGCCTGTGAGAGCTCCACAACTAAATGGTCAGTGGTCTGCCACTCCTTTTCCTCAGTAAGATGCCTGCAGCACAATTTTTTTGAGCAGGTTGGCTTCCGGAAGGGTAAACCGCAAAAGGCGCCCCGGATAGCAAAGCTTATGGGCCTGTCTTGCCCATGTGCACATCGAGTATGTGTGTTCAGAGTTGTGCTGTTTGGTTTTGGGTTCAGTTAATATTGCCCTGATATCGCTGAGAGAGTCCACACCTTGAAGGCATCTCCTGGTGGCAGAAATAGGGCCGCCCCGGCAGCAGCAGCAGAGAGAAAGGGTCTATCTTCCTGTTACCTGCGGAGGGGAGGGCGTTTGTCCACTTCGTTTAAAAATTGCCTTAAGTTATTGAGCAGATATTAAGGTGGCAGGGAGCTAGTTCCCAGCCCTCCCCATTTTAGGGCTGGAATTTGCCCTCTCCCGGCTTCTCCTGTAACAAGGAAGAGCCAAATCTGACTACGTGTTGGATCTGTTTCTTTTACTTTAGCCTTTGCTTCCCATGGCTTTTGTTCACTAAAAGGATACTGTCTATACATAATGGCCTGCCTCGGGGAACCCTGCCCCCTGCCTGAATGTTAAACCAAAATGCCTTCGATCTGGGAAACATCCAGACCCTGTCCACCCGTGGATGGCTGCAAGACAGACGAAATTAACACATCCCCTCCCTGCGCCTGGCCATTCCAGGGGATATTTGCAAGACGTATGGCCTTTTTACTTTACTTCCTCATTTCCTCCCCCTCTCTGTGCTATAAAAGAAACTGGCATGCAAACCCCGATAAGATGGTTATTTTGAGACTTTAGTCTGCCATCTTCTCAGTCTGCCGGCTTTCCAAATAAAGTCGTATCCCTTGCCTCAGCACCTTGTCTTCGATTTATTGGCCTGTGGTGCATGCGAGCAGAGCGAGCTTGCACTCTGTAATGTTCCTCTCTGGCTGGCCTGGCCTTTCTGTGAAGGGGCTTTGCACGTGAGTCTGCCCCCCGGGAGGAGGGGGGAGTTCCTGACAGATGAGGAAGGCCTGGGCTCCAGGAAAAGCTGCTCATGTGGGATTTAAGTAGATCTGTGGTACTGGAGCCATCTCCCAGCTGCCCTGCCCAAGAGTCCTGCAGTGCCAGGGACTGGACTCAGAGGACCTTCTGGAAGATGCAGGCATATTTCTGTAGCAAAATCCATACTGAGTGCGAAAACCAAGGAGAGCTACACAGGCATACACACTCATACACAGGCACACACCTATGAACAGTCTCTCATACATACACACGCTTACAGACAACGTGCAGTTGGTGTTTGGTCAGAACAGGTAAACCTGTTAGAGGAAATTGCTGACCGCATCTGTAGCACCCAGCTTAATCCCCTTCTGGATAAGTTAGATTTATTTGCTCAGCACAGAGTGGAGACAGAGCTGGTGACTCTGTGCCATGGGTACCCAGCCAGTTCTGGGACAGGAGGCACCACATCCTGGTGCCAGGACCCCCTGGATCACAGAGATACAAAGAGAGAGGGCAGGGCTGAACTCCTTCCGGAGCTGCAAGTTCCGCCAGGAATCCCAGGCTGGCATGACTCGTTAGTGCCTGGGTGGGACGCATGTCCCACACATCAAATCGCACCCCTCCATGAGCCCATACCTGGCCAGTCTCGTCCCCTGAAGGGCTGACACCTGTGGACTTTGGGACTAGACTATGCAAGCTGGAGTTTGCATGCTATGGTCAAATTCATCCTCTCTCCACTCCTGGCTGTTCTTCCATCCCTAGAGGAGGCACTTGGCTAGGGAGGCAGTGTAGAGGGTGCTGAGAACAGCTCTTTAGTAAGATGGAATCATATTTGCATCTAGGCCAGCTGTGTGACTGGCTAAAGCCCTGAGCCTTGTTTCTCTGTCTACAAAGTGAGGATATTTGAGCCCAACTCTTAGGCCTGCTGTGAGGCTTAAATAAATTATCTATGAAAAGCCCCCAGCAGTGTGACTAGCATACAATAGGTGCTCAGTAAATGGGGAGCTCCCATCTCCTGTCTTTGTTTTATATTCTCCTGGCCAACCTACATGAGAGAACTAGACCCATTCAGACTCGGGTAACTCTCCCTGCAGCCCGTGCTGGCCCAGCCAGCTCTGATGACAAGGGGCCACGATTCTGGCCTGCTCCTTTTTGATAATGGTCTATCAGTCAGAAAACCAGAACCACCACAGGGTGTGTGTGCGCGTGTGTGTGTAATAAAGAGATTTATTATAAGGAATTGGCTCACATGATTATGGAGGCTGAGAAATCCCTAAATCTATAGTCAGCAAGCTGGAGAGCTGCTGGTGTAGTTCCAGTCCCAAAGCCCGCAAGCTCGTGTCCCAAGAAGAGCCAATGTTTCAGTCCCAGTCTGAAAGCAAGAAAAGACTGATATCCCAGCTCAAACTGTAATGCAGGAGGAGTTTCCTATAACTTGTGGAGGGTCAGCTTTTTCGTTCTATTCAGGCCTTCAACTGATTGGATGAGGCCCACCCACATAGAAGAGGACAGTCCGCTTTACTCATCCAGAAACACTCTCACACACACACCCAGAATAATGTTTGATCAAATATCTGGACACTCTATGGCCCAGTCATGGCCCCACAAAATTTACCATCACACCTAGCATCTGGTGACCTCATGCATCAGTGGGTGTCCTGGCACAGCATGGGGATAGGCACCAGTCTTAGGACCTCCAGGAGCTTTTGGTCACCCCTGTAATACAGCAGAGGTTGTCCTCTGCAGTAGCTGAAGAGCACATCTTGGGTGGGCCCATCCGCTGTTCAGCCATGCCGATAGCAAGGCGTCTTGACCAAGACCCCTGTCAGCCCCGTGGGCCTCGCTTGGAAGTAGAAATGTCAAAGCTTTGCCCATCAGCTTGTCTAAAATAACTCTCATTATCTTCTTTTCCCTTTACCCCCTGGGTTTAACAAAAATCTTTGCCCTGTGGTCTGTACCACAAACCTGGGTATTATATTTGAGACCCCCATACCGTTCCTCCCCTACATCCTGATTGCTTTCAAGTCCTGCCAGTTTCTTTCTCCTTAATGTTTCCTTCTCAGATCCATTACTTTGTCCCCCCCCTCCACTGCCGTCACCCGGGCCCTACCTGGCATCATCTCTTGCTGCTTTCCTGCATCTTCTTCCCTAGTGGTTTTCTTGCCCTCAGTCTTGTCCCACAGAGCCTGTCATCCACACTGTTGCCAGAGATCCAACCACATCATTCCCTCGTTAATCATCTTATCAGCTTCTCACTATTAGTGTTTGTAAGCTGATGTTCTAAGAGCCAAATTCAGCTCACACTTACCAAAAAAAAAAAAAAAAAAAAAAAAAAAAGGAATTTGAATACTTTTACATACTGAAGGGTGTGTACCTTCCAGTTTGCCACTGCCCTCACCACTCCTTATTGTCTCACACCTGCTCACTTTCCTCCTTTGTTACTTGTCCAGTCCCTGGAGTCAGAGGCCCAAACGCTTGAGCATAAAATTTGAGTCCCTTCACAATTTGGCCTTGGCTAACCTTCCCAGATTTATTTTTAGGCAATTCTACCTAAGTACCGTGTGCCTTAGCCGTCCTGTTCTGTACCTTTCCCCAGACACACAGTATAGTTGACCCTTGGACAACAGGTTAATCCACCTGTAATTTATAGATAGCCCTTCTATCTGTGGTTCGGTCACATCCACAGATTCAACCAAAAATGGATCGTGTAGTGCTGTAGCATTTACTATGGAAAACTATCCAGGTATAAGTGGACCTGCACAGTTCAAACTCTCATTGTTCAAGGGCCAGCTGTAGTCTTCCTCATTTCCATGGCTTCCTCCATGTTGTTCAGTTTGCTTGGGTGGCCTTCCTCTCTTTGAACCCCTGGCTAGTCACTAATTATCCTGTAACACTCTATTCATATGACACCTACTCTTCATAGGCTTTCCGTAACATTCTAAGTCTCAGATTCCTCCTTTGTAAAATGGGGGTAATCATAGGATCTACCAGATGGGGTCGTCACGAGGATTAAATGAGATAACCCAGATAAAGTGCTTAGCACCATGTCCAGCATGTAGAAGGTGCCCAAGAAATACTCAGCCACCTGCCTGCCTGGCATCTAGAGATGTCAGTGTTTTGGGCAGGGGCATCTATAGGTACTCTTCTGTCTGTCTTCGGCCAGGGTGCCTGAGTTTGACAGGCTTTTACCACTCACAGTTAAAGCAAATAGATAGTAATTAGTGTCCATCAGGCAGTAAATAGGAGACAGCCTATTACAGATGGCTGGCTTGATGGGGTCATACAAGATTGGCGGTGTGGCGGGGATTTGTTAGGCCCAGAAAACTCTGCTTGAGAAAGCAAAACAGAGAAAATGAAACCTGGTTTTATAAATACATTTAGACTTAAGTTAAAAAAAAGTGTGTGTGTGTGTATGTGTGTGTGTGTGTGTGTGTGTGTGTGTATATATATATATATATATATATATATATAAAATCTTGAAGGAGTTTAAATATTTCATTGCTCATGGCCTGGTACCTCTCATTGGTAAACTGCTGTAGTGGTGGCAGTGCTTGTGGCCTTCTGTTTACAGTTCCATTGAATGAAACTCATGTGGACATTTACTTAGGAAAAATCTGTTAATTGCAGCACCACATAAGAATAATCATTATTGTCCCTTTTTGGTCCTGGAATGACTTGACTGCATCAGACTAGAGATTTGCAAGGCAAACAAATTATCTGCAGGCATAGCAAGAAACCCCTGCCCCCGCCAGCCCAGCAGCAGACCAGTAAGGGACATTTGATCTGAAAATGCCTCAGAGAGTGAAATACAGGTTCTGTGCTAGGTTTTCTTTTTCTTTATGCAGAGAAAAACCATAGTGGAAGCAGAAGCAGATGATTCTTCTTCCATCCTTAGTGTCTTAGCCCTGGAATGCTACTCTCTTCCCCTCTTCCAACAATCTGTTGGTTTAGTGAACACCTAGTGGCCTTAATGCAAATGTCAACACTATCTCTGGAGCTTTTTCCAAACCCTTCCCCGACTCCAAGCAGGTGGGAATTTCTTCCATCTTTTCCAGCTACCAACCGGATACCTCCATGGGTTTGTCCCAGAGACAGCTCACATGTGCTGTGTTCAACGCCAAATCATCAGCTCTTCCCATGCCTGCTCCCCTTTCTGCTTCTCCCATATCCATGAATAACTCCACCCTCCATTCAGTGATTAAATCCATGCCATCACATTCTGTGCTATCTCTCGATCTTTCCTGCCTCATCTCTCATCCAACCAAGTCTTACTGATGAACTCTGAAATGCTTTGTGAACATTTTTGTTCTCATCATCACTGTTCCAGTTCAGGAACTGGTTGGTTTTTTTTTGTTTTTTTCTTGTTTTTTTTTTTGGCGGTACGCGGGCCTCTCACCGTTGTGGCCTCTCCCGTTGCGGAGCACAAGCTCCGGACGCACAGGCTCAGCGGCCATGGCTCAGGGGCCCAGCCACTCCGCGGCATGTGGGATCTTCCCGGACCGGGGCACAAACCCGTGTCCCCTGCATCGGCAGGCGGACTCTCAACCACTGCGCCTCCAGGGAAGCCCTGGGAACTGGTTTTGATCTAACAGTCTTCTTATTCACTGTGTTCTCTGCTTCTCACTCATCCTCCACTCTGCCAATTCTAGGGTGATATTTCTAAAATATCGATTTGCTGCAAACTTTTGATCATTCCCGTTGTCTTGAATATGAGGTTGAAACCTGTTGGCACGGCATTCTAGGGCATTTGAAATCTGCTTCTCTATTTGGCTGTTTTTCCCACCACTCCTCCTCAACTGCCTATACTCCGGCAACACCAGAATTTATTCTTGCATACATATATATTTTTTCTTGTATCTCTGAATTTTCCTACTTGCATGGAATTCCCTCCTCTCTCCTCTGCTAACATTGGCCTTAACCTTCAAGATCCAGTTCAAGTTTCACACCCCTTAGGAAGCCTTCTTGGAAGCCCCAGGCAGAATCTCTGTCTCCTTTCCTAGTGCTCCCTAGGGATTGTGTTTATGCCTCCTTTGAAACATTTCCACTCTCTGTGCCAGCTATGACTTGAGCATGTCACAGAGAAGTGCCATGAAGGCAGGGACTGGGCCCTATTTATTTGTGTATTCCCTTTGTTTAGTAGGCAATGGTGTAGATGATTCTCAGTATACATGTATCAGACCGTTTTGTTATAACAATCAACCCCCCACCCCAATCAATGACTTATAACAAGTAACATTTTATTTCTTGCTCTTATTAATGTTGGAGGCTGTGTGGCTCAACTGTGGTGGCTATAGGGCTCTGCTCACTTCTTCCCGTTCTGAGGCATAGGCTGGAAGAACAACCTCCATTTGGGACATGCCACTTTCCTGGAAGAGGAAAAAACAGCAAAGAGTCTTCCATGCGATGGCTCCCAGAGCTTCTGCTAGGGCAGAGTTTATATCATATCCCGTTGGTCAAAGCCAGTTACTGCTCAAACCCAGTGTCAGTGGAGAAATATTCTCCCATAGGATGGAAGACGCGCTGCGAGGCAAAGGCAATTAATAACAATATTTAATGTTTTTATACAGACGAAGGGCTAATAAGTGGGAATTATAATACACTCCACTGCAATGTGCTGTCAAATTAAATGGACCCAAGCTACTGAAAAGAACCTTACAGAATTCATTGTCCAATTTCCTCATATATTGGACGTTTTGTCATTTTGGACTACCCAGCTTCTGAACTCACTTCGTATGTTTGAGGAATTCCCTACTTTTGAGTCTTGGTGGGAACAGAGACCGATCAGGGCAGCCTCCTACAAGAGAAGTGATTTCCTGGCCTCCCTTGATCTAGGCCCAGGCCCATGGCTTGGCTTACATCAATAAGATGTGCCTTCCCAGGCTTTGAGTCAAGAGCTGGTGGCTGGCTAGCAGTGGCTGGAGTGCCAGGAGCTTCAAGTTCTCAGGGCCTTGGAGGCTGCAGTGTGGGTAGCAGCACCCAGTGTCAGCAGTGTGGGCAGTGCTGGCGGGTGGTCCTCTACTGAAGCAAGACTAGGGGTGATGTACTTGCTGGCATTACCGAGAACCTGGTCCTCTAGCTCTCCTGGCAATTCCATGAGTCGCCCAATGTCCTTTTATTAATTCCTTTTCTGCTTGAATCAGCCAGTGCTGTTACTGTTGCTTACAGCCATGCATCCTGGCTCACCCACTAACTTTCCCAGGCAGTGTTTAAGGTAGTTAGCACTGTCAGCTTCGAAACCAGACTTTTTGGCTTTGAAGACCGCCAGCTTCTTCTGTACTTGGGGCAAGCTACTTAACTTCCATAAGCCTCAGTTTCCTTATCTGTGAAATGGGGCTGATAATAAAACCTGCCTTACAGGGTTGTTGTATTAAAGGCGATAATATATATGGAGGGAGTCGAGTACCTAGTCTGATGATTGTTATTCACAAGAAAGTGAAATGACTTTCTCAGGTTCGTAGAATATGTTGGTGGTAAAACTGAGTATAGAAGGCAGGACTCCTGGCTCCAGAAGCAGTGCTCGTGGACCTTCACTCAGATGGAATTTACCTTGTGTACATAATGACAGGGCCTGTGTAAGAAAGTGCACATAAATTGCTACTCTCTCGGCAAGCAGTTTATAAAGGAGGACTTTTGTCTGAAGTCTCGGTGGAGGCATTGAGCATTGTCTCTTACTCTAATCTCATCTTCCTAATCTGAGGATGAGGAAAGAAGTTTAGGATTTGACAGCTCTGTTGATATTTCAGTGTGAGTGTGGGGAGGCTGCAGAACCTAGATTTGGAAGGAAGTGAGTCTAACCCATGCTGTCCGCGTGGCAAATGCGTGCTCTAGGATTCCCAGACGCGAGGTGCAGATGGTACACTGCTAGCTGTGTGCCAATGGCCAAGGGTCCTATTCAGTAGAGGAGCCATCACTCTGAGACTGTTAGAGACCTGAGTTCCATGGGTGCAGTGGGCTGTCTATTTTGTTTTTCAACATCCTGAAAAGAATGCAGGATCCTAGCAGTTCTGAGCTTTCCTGCAGCCATCCTGAGGAGCTTAGCGTGTGGCATGGACCAATTGGGAGGTCTTCTGTTTGCTTTTTGAGCCTGGCAGTGGACTGTGTGTTTCTGTGGATATACCTCTTGTCTGTGCCGTGAGCTGGGGCCGTGGGTCAAAAACAACTGCAAAAAATCAGCAGAGACTCTCATCCCCTACTCCCCTCTGATGGAGGACCCTCCAGCCTGGCTCCATCTCTGTCTTCATCCAGATGCCCTGACTGGCCACTGGAAGTTGTGTTGAAAGAGTGGTAGGGATGTAGGTCAACTGTGAGGCTTCAGAGATGGGCAGCCCTCTCTTTTTTTTTTTGTGGTACGCGGGCCTCTCACTGCTGTGGCCTCTCCCGTTGCGGAGCACAGGCTCCGGACGTGCAGGCTCAGCGGCCATGGCTCACGGGCCCAGCCGCTCCGCGGCACATGGGATCCTCCCAGACCGGGGCACGAACCCACGTCCCCTGCATCGGCAGGCGGACTCTCAACCACTGCGCCACCAGGGAAGCCCGGGCAGCCCTCTCTTGAGGGTGCAGCAGTGGGCATAGAGTTTGCAGGGCAGGGATGATGTGTGTCTGATCTGCTGACTATTCTTTGGAATGAGGAGGGAAGCACCTCAGAAGGAGGACTCTTGTAACAAAAGAGTCCTGGAACCTCCCTTCTCAGGTCAGGAGGGTGGGCAGCCATCTCTCCTGGGGGTGGCTGATGGTGGCTCTAGGGTTTTCCCCACTTTTCAACCACCTATGTCCCTGTTCTCTGGTTCTTGCCTTTTCTAGGACCTCAAGAAAGTGATCTTGATGGTGGACTCTTGAGTCAGCTGATCTTGGGCCTCCTATAACAGGGGTTATGGTGGAGAAGTCGCCATCAGGCCATCAGTACCACAGGAACAGTTGCAGCTGCCTGGGTGGCTCAGGCTGCCCTGGGACCCTATGGAGAAGTGTCTGGGCTTCCCCAGCTGAGGGGGTGCTGGTTGGTCCTCCCAGAGGGCCTGTCTGAGCCAGTAATCAGTTCCCTTCATTTAATGTGCTATCGGAAGCCACTATAGTTATGGTGTAAATTATGTTAGATGAAGGTGGCTTTGAATAATTCTTTGGGTTCTCTGCATGGCGATTTTCTCTGACATTTTCTGATTATGAATGAGGCCTAGACAGTTCAGGGGTAAAGTAGGAGCTCACAAAGGTGGCTGTCCTGTCTGGCATTTCTTCTGAGATGCAAGCAGAACTCCCCTTGGCCTCTCGGAGCATCCCTTCTGCCTTTCTGGTGAGGCCTGCAGAGTCCATAAGAACTGGAGAACAAGTCAGCCTGAAGGGGTCGGGGGAGCCCAGGGCACGGACCAAAGAGCCAGGGAACGAGGAGCAAGTCCATTCAGTGGCCAGAGGGCAGAGCTGGACCTGCAGGTCATCAGAGCTCCGGACAGACTTGCCTTCTGTTTTCATGTTTCTGGTAATATCTGACATTGGCTAGTTGTTATCCTTGTGAGTATCCAGAAAATTGTGATCTTTCAAGACCCTTAGAAAACTTCTAGCTTGGGAGTGGGGTGTCAGCCCATGTGGGACCCATTATGGGGCACAGAAGAGAGCCAGGAAGTGGTAGGCCTTGTGTTTAGGGTAAGGGAATCTGGGCTTCCCGAATCCTCCGGAGTCGCATCCTGGTTGATGCGGCCAAGTAACCAGGACACAAGGACATATGGAGAGACTTCCTGGGTGCCGGAGGGCTGGCAGCAGTGTCTTATTTACAACTTATGATAGGCGCAGAGATGTGTTTCCCAGATCCCCTCCAGGAAAAAAGTTCTTGTTTCCCCATCTGCTGGGAGCACTGCTGGCAGAAAGCCTCACTGTCTAGGGGACGCTTTGGCTGAGAGGTCTGCCTTGCCCCAGGCCATGGTGCCTCCTTGTGTGGTTCTGCATGAAGTGACTGCTGATATAGGGCACCTTCACCCCAACTCATGACAGCTCTGTGAGATCGCCCCATCTCTAACACTCCCCTCGGGGTCAGCTCTGGCTTCTGCTGAGACCGCATTACAGCTTGGCTTCTTGCTCTGCCCAATCGGCTTCTCCCCTCCCTTGCAGAAGTGTGGGCCCTAAGAGCTCTACCTCTCGAACCTCCCACATGCTCATCTCCATCTCAGAGGCTGCCTCTCAGGAGCTCAGCCATGACTTCTCCTTTTAAGCCAGAGATCTCTGGGTCATTTCTGAGATGGTTCACTTTTGCTTGGTGAGTAGCAGAGGTCTTTTCAGAGATGCCTTAAATGTCCAGTCTGGGAAGAGTGGGAAGCAGGCCATTTGTCCGGGTGGCAGTTCATGTCTGTGGCTGGCAGGGATGGGAGTGGGTGTGCTCCCACTAGCTCAGAAGCTAAGAGAACACACCTAGGTGCCAGATTGCCTGAGTCTGAATCTTGCTCTACCATTTGCTCCCTGTGTGTTCTGAGGCAGGTTAATGAACCCCTCTGTGCCTCACTTTTCTCATCTGTAAAATGGAGAAGATAATCATCCCTCCCTCATAGGTCTCTTGTGAGGAATAAATGGGAATATCTTTATAAAGCTTTTAAAACAAACAGTGCCTGCTGGGCACGTAGTGAGCGATTTAGGAGTGTTTGTTAAAATATCGCTTAAGAGCACTGACCTGGGGCTCTCTCCAGGGGGCCCACTTCTTGGGGAGGAAGGACTGGTCGGTGGTTTCTCACAGTCCTTGCTACCCCTTGGCCTTGGAGGCCTCGTTTGGTGGCTCCTTTCGGGGGCTTGGCTGGCAGCCCTGTCCCAGGTTCTCTTCTAGACTATAAAAGCCCATCCCTGGCGGGCACTGGGGACTGTTGCTGGCCCTTGCACAGTGGGCAGGGTCCATCCTTACCCGCAAACTCGGCATGCTCCCAGGAGAGAGAGCAGTCGGTTCCCAGGCTGCCAATGATCCGAAGGAGACCTGCCTCCAGATTTTCCTGACTGCAGTTTGATGGATGGGTTACCACCCATTCTTCCTACGGTTTATCCCGCACACAGGGATGGGGCTGAGACTCATAGAAATGGGAAAGTGCATGGAATGTGCTGCTGGTGGTGGGACCATCCGTGAGAGATCCCCCCAAGGGGAAGATGAAACGCAGTCCTGGGGAGTGAAAAGAAGATGCGAATCAGGCTCAGCCCATGTGGCCCTTCGTGGGAATCAGAGAATGGGTTCCTGGCCTGGGAGAGTCCCCTTTGCCCTAACACATCCACTCCCCACTTTTCTTGATGATGCCCTGGGTCGCAGGAGGCTGACTTCTGTGGATTGCATCAAACAGGCTTCCATGCCCCTGGCTCCCAGGTGGGTGTAGCCAGTGGGTGGCACCAGCTGGAGAGCTAGGCCAGGACTGGGCCATTTTCTCTGCAAGCCTCCTCCTGCTGGGAGAGCAGTGGCTGTGTTCTTCCCCTCTCCCTGCAGCCACAGCTCTTGCTCCTTTCTATAAGGACTTCCTCCCCTAACCCTCTGCAGCCCGAGTCTGTAATAGCCCCCTTCTTGCTAGCCCAGGCTGCCCTAGCCCTTGTTGACTTTCCTCAACCCTGCCCACCTTTGTAAATGGTTCCTTATTAAACTCTCTTGGCTAGTTTCCTGTGGGGCCCTGACTGATGCATACCCCTCTGGCTGGCAAGCAGGTGTGGGCTGAATTGCAGGGGCCCACGTGCAGGGCACTGTCTGTCCAACTGCATATGGCAGTGCCCTGTGGGCTCCAGGGAACTTCTTTATTCCCTGTGTGGCGCATCCCCTCCATTGCCAGGAGTAGTAGATCTGGATTTGGTTTCATCAAGGAAGCTGGTAGGATCTTTCAGCGGTCACAGCAGTGTCCTTGGGGAGGGAATGGGACAGAAGCGACCTTGCAGTGCTGGTGCAGCCAAAGCTGGGAGAGCAGGCACCGGGATGTTCTGTGGGAAATGAGCTGGGGCTTCTACCAGTTTTTCCTGGTCTGTGTTTAGAGGAGCCCTGGTGGGTCCAGGGCTCCCTCCCTATCCTAGATGACTAGCTCTCAGCTCCTGGACAATTGATCTGCTGGTTCTGACTCATTTCTCAACTGGACTCCTTTACTAATGAAAAGCCACAGGTCACAGTGCCCCTGAATCAGTCTTACTCTGTATCCCTGTAATTTCAAGAAGTTGTTGTCCGTGTCCTCAACTTCGTGGAAAGATCAAAAGCTACTCTGTTTCGGCTTAGATGTCTGAATCTGGTTTATTCTGGCCTTTAGCCTCAGGATTTTTAAGTGGAAAACCACCCTTTGTAATCAAGATACCCAAAGACATATCATCTCCACTGGGAGTTAGAGCAGTGGAAAAGCCCTGGAAATCCCAGATCCAGTTAATAATTCCATAAGACAGTTCGTTAGAAGGCACAAGTGCTTAACTAAACAAAGCCATAATCGAAGCTGTCAGAAGTGATCCACGGTTGTGTTAGAATTTTCTCATTCACACATCATTTCCTCTACAATTTAGTTAGATAACAAACACTACTTATCCCATCACCGGCTTTTTTAGCCATCAAATGCAGTTGGCATCTGTATTGGGCTAATGGCACAGAAAGGGCTTTTGGCTGGTTGGTGAGAAGGGTCCCAGCTTGGGGAGAGGCAGGGTCTTGGGCAACCAAGCTCAAAGAACTTGGCATCCCATGGCTCCTGAGAAGTTCTCTGGAGCCCGGCATTGTATCTGAGGATGGCATCCTGCTACTGGCAGCTTCAGGGCTCTGTCCCTTGGGGACTGCTGGAGCGCAGAGCAGAGCTATTAAACCAGGCCAGAGTAGGCACTGGCCATGGGGAAGCCTGCTTCTCCCAGGATGCCTAATGTCCCCCCATTACTGTATCACCCCTTTACCTAAAGCTGGTAAGATTGAGAAAGTGCAGATCCTTTTCCTAGGAGGCTCATTTTGCAAGATTATCAGTGTTCTCACCTTGGTTGGTATAGTTTGTCAAGCCTTCTTCTGAGCAGGCTTTGAAGCTGGGAGCAGGAATCACAGGGGACGAGAAGAGGGGACCCTGGGTGGCTCAGCGGGGCAGGCCACTGGGACTGAGGATTGTGGCAGGAGCTCTGTTGCTGCCAACCTCATCCAGGTAGCTAGTGTCTCTCAAGGGGGTAGAGAAGGGAGTGATTGCTTGTTTGTAAATGTTGTTTATGAGTGGCCAGACCAGGGATGCCAGGGCTGTATGTGAGGGTCCCCTTGGCCTTTAGTTATCTGAGGTTAACTAAAACACCACAAGTATTTACTTTAATTGCTTACCATAAATCCATATGTGTGCACATATGGGTGTATATATTTGTATAGACCTTCTCTTTCCCCTCTTTATTTCTTGCAGGGTGGGAAAGAGCATTCTCAGCACAGCAATGAAATGATGGTAGTGCTGAACAGGGCTGAGAATCCCAAAAGGCTTGGGTGGGTGGAGCCTCATCTCTGCTCTCTCTTGGGCTGTCCCTAAGCCATAGTAATCACCACACAGTCTGTTTCACAGAGCTGACCTTGTCCGGACACGTTGTAGCTGGGTCAGCTAACATCAGTCAAGGCCTTGGTGTCTCTCTTAGCTTTAGCCCATCCACATGCTGCAGTGGTAGCAGGGACAGCCACTGTTTACTGAGGGCCTACCGTGTGCCAGTGTGTGCTGGGCGCTCAATTACATGTAGCCCCCATGAGTCCCCCCACAGAGGCAGCGGGGGGCTTATTACCACTAGGAAATGGAGACTCGGAGGGGTCGGGTGACTTTTCTGTGGCCACTCATGCAGAGCTGAGAATTTAAGTCCAGGCCTCCTTTTCTTTAACAGTACAAGGATGGGGCTACTTGGAGGAAATTCCGCTTGACTTTTCAGGGTGCAAGACTTTTGCTTTTCGGTGTCTTATTTTGTACAGGATGGCCTGGTTCCCCATCCCTACACTTTTCTTTCCTTGCAGCTGGGTCCATGTAGCAGCTCTGTGGCCACCCGGGAGCAGAGTAGAGGCTAGAAGGAGGCTGTGGTGAGGGTCCATCTTATCGCCATCCCTGCTCGGACCCAGGTCCCAGTCCTTCTACCTGGATTCCTTCCCTGGTCTGCCCAGATCTTAGGGGCCTCGCCCTATCCTCATCCTCCTGGCGACTGTGGCCCCAGTTCCTGAGTTCTGAAGCATCTGCCCGCTGTCACCGTTCCTCCCAGAGACCACAGCCCCTCTGTGTCTCTGTCCCCGCACCAATACGCCTGGTCAGAGCCCTGGGCTTGAAGAGGTACTCTGGCCCTCCACTCTGTCAGGGCACCTTGCGGACTGTCTCCTCTCCCACCTTCGGGATCCAGCTCTGCCCCCGCTCTCCTGAGCTGCAGCCACTGGGCCTTTCACTGTTCTGCACTACGCCAAGCCCTCTCCCCCGCTCCCCTGGGGTCTCTGCACCTGCTCTTCCGCTGGCTGGAATGCCCTTTCTGCCCCGTAGCCAGGTGGCTCCCCACTCCTCCCTCACTTCCCTCAGGTCTTTGCTCAGGTTGTGCCTTGTTGAAGAGGCCCTCCCTGATCACCTTCATCAAATAGCCGCTGGTCTGTCATCTCGTCTCCCTTACCCTGCTTCATTGCTCTCAGTAGCATTCATCTCCATTTGAGACGTCTTCTGTTGATGTGTTTGGTGTCTCTCTGCCCTCTAGAATATCACCTGTGTGACGGCAGGGCTGTGTAGGTTTATTCGCTGCGTCTGAGAGGTAGGTCACCTATGGAAGGAGCAGGAGTCTTGGGGTCAGAGACGGAGGTTCCACACTTGCCTCTGCCACTTATAGGTGTGTGACCTCGGGTATATCCCATCCTCCCTAGACATTGGAGAAGTGACTTGTGGCCAGTCAGATCAGTGACAAGCGACGGGAAATGGGAAATTTCACACTTAGAAAATAGATTCTCTGTGTGATTCCTCTTCTCCTTATCCACACCCAGAAGTGCCAGGATTGGTGACTCTTGGGCCACTAGGGAGGCCTGCCACCCACACCGTCACTGCAAAAGCAGTGTCCAGGGAAGCTCCTTCCTGGCACGGTTTCAGGATGCTGCTGAGTAAAGGACTGAGTCTTGGTCATTCCATGAGAGGACCCTGGGCCTACAAGTCAGAGGTGATTTCCCTGACACGTCAGCGGGGCGCAGGCAACCGCAGGTATGAGCACTGACACCCAGGCTCCAACATTTACTTCCTGCATAACCTTGGACAAGTGACTTCACATCTCTGAGACTCAGTTTTCCCGTCCATAATGTGGGAATCACCGGGTGGGTTTGAGTCCAGGATTCTCTTTTAGTGAAGGCGTTCTAGGAAAATCCCCTTCCTGTTCTGACCCCTCCTCTGTGATCACAAGGGGTCTCTCACAGGGAGAGGATCCCTTTCACTCTCAGTGGTTCCCCCCTTAGCCCGCAGCGGGTCCAGCGCTCACGGTCTGAGCTTCCTACTTGCTGTTTGTCCCATTTTCCATTTGGGACCCATTCAAGCTTGATGATTTCTTTCTAGAAGTCCCATCAGAATCCGTCAAACGGGATCCTGTAACTACCTAGAAACACATTTTCAGTCCCATTTACAACAAAAGAACAAACAACCTTTGAAGCTCTACAAAAAATAAATTATGTTCCATGAGCAATCCCAGAAGAAAGGCCATTGGAGACATAAACTGTTTTACTGTGACCTATGTGAATGTCCCAGGAAAAGTAACTTCCCATTCCTTAAAGCCCTCTCGTCTCTTGTCTTGAACAAAATGGATTAGATTGTTTAAGAAGCAGGCGCTTGAGGCCTGGCAGAGAAGACGAAGCATGCTGGTAACACAGAAGGGGAGGTGGCTTTACATTTGGGGAAACTCAGTGTCATCAGTTTTATCATCCAAGTCCTCTCTGAGAGGCGCCAGCCACCAGCCTCTCGTAGGATGTGGGAGCACAAAAGAGGTAGACTCTGTGGCCAATGGAGAGTTTAAAAAGCCAGAGTCTGACTTTTTACTCAGATGATTCCATCAGGAGTCGCATAGACTAGAACAAGGGACAGAAAAGCAACAGATGGGTATCGACATTCTGCGATGGGCCAGGCACGGTGCTGACTCCTTGCCTTCAATCCTCACATTTATTGCTCCCAAACCTCAGAAGGAGGTTCTGATTCCTCTCTTACAGCAGAGAAAACTGAGGCTCAGAGACATGAAGTGCCTCCCCTAAGGTCACACAGGGAGTAAGCAAGGGCGTCTGGACCTGAACCCGGTCCAAGTGTCTGTGGTTCTGAAGTACGTGCTCTTCTCTCCCATCAAGCAGCCCTTTTCTTCTCCAGTGTATTTCAATGGTCCAGAGGGGAGGGCTGCCTATCGTTCTGGGAAATGTACGTGAATATCCATTGCCTTTCCTGGGATGCGTAAACACACATGCACACACATACACACACTGCACAGGGCTCCGCCCCCCATCACACACAGGGGCCATCTGATTGATGAGAGGAGTTACCTTCATTCTGGGACTTTGTCGAGAGGCGTCCTTTTTCTAGCCAGCGCACCTGTGTCCTGGTTGCTTTTTCTTTTTTTTTTTTTTTGCGGTGCGCGGGCCTCTCACTGTTGTGGCCTCTCCCGTTGCGGAGCACAGGCTCCGGACGCGCAGGCTCAGCGGCCATGGCTCACGGGCCCAGCCGCTCCGCGGCATGCGGGACCCTCCCGGACCGGGGCACGAACCCGCGTCCCCTGCGTCGGCAGGCGGACTCCCAACCACTGCGCCACCAGGGAAGCCCTGGTTGCTTTGATAGATAGGCTAAGCGAGTAGCCAGGCGTGGATAATACCACTGGGTTAAGGCACATAATGAGCCCAGACCTCAGGGGCTGCCAAACTTTCCATAGCACCTTCTAGACACACAGTCCCTGCACAACTGCCAACTGGGATGAAGACTCTCACTTAAATTATGTTGCATAAGGTCTGAGCTGGGCCGAGCCATCCTGAGGAAATGGCTAATTTGCCGTCAGGGCTCTGGGCTCAGAAAGAACCCGCGTGTGTCTGTGTGTGTTTCCACACACGTCCCCCGGCAGAGACTCGCTGCTCCACACCTCTCATCTCAAATTCCTGGTCCCAGTTGGAATGGGGGATTTCCATGGCACTCGGATGCTTCCCTCCATCTCTAAGTGCAAACCAGAGAGAATGCGAGTGACAAAGTTCCATGAGCTACTCCCACAAAGATGGCAGTCTGTCCTGCTGGCAGATCTGGGTCAGGCGGAGTCTGACAGCTGTGACAGGGGTTAAGCGTGCCCGGCCACGAGACCGGCCGTCCTCCACGCTGTGTGTGAGGTCCCATGCCACTTGGCCCTAGGGTTGTATTAACTCTTTACTCCTGCCCAGGAGACAGAGCTCAGCCCTGACCCCACAGGGACAGGATGTTTCAGATGGAAAAACTGGCTTCTGCTTTGGCGACTTTAAGGAGGAAGCTTGCTAAGAACCCAGGGTTGCTAGGTTACTGGGAAGATTTAAAAACAAGAATTCTTAACCGGGACTTCATGAATGGGCTTTAGAGAATATGTAAACATGCAAAAATTATAGAAATAATTCTGGGTAGGTATGTATATGTATATATGCGTACATATATGTATATATATATGTGTAGGGGTGTGTGTGTGTGTGTGTGTGTATGCATTTTGGGGGGAGATCATCCAACTCTTTTCTCAGATTTTCCAAGGGGTATGTGACCCAGAAGAACCATTGCATCAGCATAACTGGAGGCCCAGCAGGGTCTCCTTAGGATGGGGTGAGGCTGCTCTGGGCATCACATGTGTGGGGTTCTGCTCTGTCTGCCACAGGGGACTGGCTCAGCTGTGTTTCATTAGTAGCTGTGGCGGACAGAGCAACCTCAGGGTGGAGTCTGTGTAGACCAGTTTGTAAGGTCTGAGACCATGGCCTGGTTGCAGGGGTAGTAAGGAGCTTTGAGGAGCCCTCCTGTGTGAAGCTGGACAGCTGGTCCCTCCCTCTTCAGCCGATTCCTTGGCTGGGATATCGGGATTTGGTCCCTGAATGTGGTCCTTGGACGCTGTAGCACCGCACTGCCAGCGGGAAACCTCATTCAGTCCAAGGTAAGGGCAGCCTCTTTACAGAATCCCCAGGAGAGAAGATGCAGCCTGTCCTTCCTCTGCAACACCTGGCAGACCGCGTGTCTTTGGCAGGGGTCGTGTGGAAGTTGATGCCAGCTGCACGCCCTCCCGAGAGGAAAGGGTGCTGGCTGTGTCTGCAGGAACTGCCCTGGGCTGCCCGGGCACTGTCTACACTGATGGAGCGATGGAGGGTTGTGTAGAGGCTGCAGACAGTCACCGGGGGCAGTCACCTGCAACCTGACGGATACTCTTCCCCTAAAGGTGAAGCTCCGTGGACACATGAGCAAGTTGGGGCCCCAGGACCATCCACCATCACAGAAGCCTGTCTTTGAAATGATGTTGCAGTATGCTCCACTCTGAGATTTGCCATGGGGCCACAGAGACACCTCTTTTCTGGAAAAGATCACAGCCTGGAAGAAGAGACAGATGGGCCAGCAGGTGCTACTAGATGGTGTGAAAAGTGGACAATAGCTGGAGAAGTCCCCACGAGCAGGCACTTTCATCTCCGTATTTCTTACACTGAGCCCAGAGTCAGACTCAGAAAATGTGTCACTAAATGGACAGATTCCTTGCATATGGTTAGTGCTCAAAGGGTCCTTCTGTGTCCTGAGGGCCTGGTGTAAGGCCTGATGATTAGATATACTCACAGAGCAACCCAAATAGAGGTAGGAACCTGGAGAGACTTCACTGAAAAGGAGACACAGAGCAGGGAGCTTTCATTATTACCCTGTTTCATATTTAACGCTCCTTATTAACAGCCCATCCCAGAAGGCTTCTGGGAGAGCATATTGAGACAAGAGATGTTAAAGTGCTTTGTGCACTTTGGTGCTGGGCAAAACGCTGACTTCCCTTAAAAGTAATTTTTCCAGTGTGGGAATTTCCAAAGTTCCTCATTCCACATTGCCTTGTTTATTCTTGCGTGCTCCAGGTATTTCAGTGTTTTCTCTGTGACGTGGTGGTAACACTCCTTTGGGGCAGGAGTTGGGTCTGCCCTCATGTTGAATTTCCAGTGCCATGGCATGGAGAGTAGGCACTTTATTGGTACTCACAGGCCACAGCAAGGGGTGTGGAGGGTTCAAATGCTATAATAAAGAACGGAGGGATGTGCTAATAGGCCCCGCCTCCAGGAAGCTTCCCAGAGGACATGACCACCTGGGCTGTGTCTTATATGAATATATCTTCTGAGTGGTGTGAGGGTGGCCCAAGCATAGCCAGAGAAGTGAGCTCGCCCTCCCGTTATCATGAACAGGACGTTCCATTTTTCACAGAGGATGGAGCTGCCCTTGTGCTGACCGCAGGCCAATGAAGGTCTTAAATTCACATATGCAAGCCTGAGGCTGAAGGTCCATGGCCATTCTTTGCTCTGACATGGTTAGCCACAGAGGGCCTCTTTGGGTGAGCTGTGCCTAGGACGAGGGGCATAGTAGAACAAGAGAAAGTCATCCCATCTTCAAAGGAGCAAAACAATTGTGACTCCCAGTTTTCTCTCAGTCATTCAGTAGGTACTTATTGAGCAGTTACCATGCATAGCACATTGTGCTGGGCCTGGGGCTCGGGAAGAAATAACGTGAATTCTGTTCTTGGAGTTTTCAGTCAGGGCTACATTAAGATATGTGGGGTCCTAAGAATGATAATGCTCCCTTCCCTTCTCCCCCATATGTAATTCAAAATAAAAATATATTAAATTATAAATATTTATGAGGAATACCAGCCAGTTCTAATTTTTCTCATGATAACTACTTAAATGCTTAAATTTTTTTTTAGGTATCAAATTTTCTCAAAACTACTTTGGTACTTGAACATCACTGATGTTCTGAAGGGTAATGAAGGGTATTCTCAGGGTAATGTTCAGAAACCACAGCCTCACGGAGATAAGACACACAGAGAACAATGGCATGTACCAAGGGCCCTCATTTCTCAGACTAAGAGAACTCAGATAAGGAGGAGGTTACTTTTGTAACAAATGCTTGTGGAAGAACAAAAATTTGACCTTGGCCTTCAAAGCTAAGTAAGGTTTGTAAATTCTCTGATGGAGATCAGAACATTCAAGACAAAGGAATCCAAATGAGCAAAGGAAGAGCATGAGAGGGTATATAAGAAGAGGAAAGTTCAGTTTGATGGGGATGTGAAAGGGAGTCATGGGAGAGAGGATGAATGGTGTGACCAGATCCTGTAGGGTCTTGAATGCCAGGATAAAGGAGTTTGGGTTGTACTGGGGAGTTCGTGGGAGCCACTGAAGGTTTCTGAGCCTCTGCGGTTACAGACCAATTTTCACCTTCAGGATGTTCAAAACCACCCTTGCATTGCATTTAAGAGTATCTACAGTGATGAAGTGATGCCAGAGTAATTGAGTATTGGTAATTGCTTTCACTGTGCTTTGGTGTAATGCATTTTTAAAATGGAGTTTTATCCTGTAAGTGCATCTATAGGAAAAAAGTACCAAAGTCTTCATTATCATTAACCAGTGCCAAATGGGATTTACAGAGAGAGTGAGTGATTGAAGACCATGCCTTTGTTCTCCCATTACTGCTCAAATCTGTTAGGGAGAGATCGCAATAACTGCAGTGATTAAAAAACAACAACAATTTGGGGAAGCAGATATCTGCATGGCCTCAAAGTAACACCCCACACATTACTTATTAATTACAAAGGGACAAAGTAATTTTATAGAGTGGAGAGATATGGCAGACACCACCTCCATCAAGTGATCACACTCAGCATTACCAATAATGGGACAAATGTGGCTTTTGATGCAGTGCAATGGGAAGGACAGAACATCAGTTACCTAGTATTCTTGCCAAAAACTGACCTGAATGTAATAAAGAGAAATTAATCAGACACATTCACATTGTAAGATACAGCCTCCAAATCAAGTAGCATAGACTCTAAAACTATAAATGTTTTGAAAGAAAAAAAGAAAAGGGTGTGTGTGTGTGTGTGTGTGTGTGTGTGTGTGTGTGTGTTCAGAGGGTCTGTATTAGACTAAAAGGAGACCAAAAAGATATGACAACCGAATGTAATGCTTGATCTCTGATTGGATCATGACCTGGGAAAACGAACAAGAGCTATAAAGGACATTATTGGGATAATAGGGAAAATTTGAATACAGAATGTATATTAGATAATAGTTTATTCCATCAGCATTAATATGAAATGTATGACAATGGTATTATATTAATGTTCAAGAATGCCTGGTACTTAGGATAACTGATGCTGTATTTAGAGGTGGAGTAACAGAGAGAGAGAGAGAGAGCATGAATAATGTGGTAAGATGTTAACAACTGATAAATTTAGGTGATGGCTATACTGATACTCATTGTGCTACTCCTTTGACTTTTCTATAGCTATGAAATTTTTCAAATGAAAATCTCAAAACAAAGCAACAGCAACTCCTTGTGTAGCAATGTAGGACAACATATGTTCTTAGAGCTGTGATCTCAAATTGGCATGAAGTTAATTTTACATGTTGTAAAGCTACTCCAGACCAAATGTACATATTGTCCCTTGCTTAATAAGAGATGTGTGCTATAAGCTGACTGCAAAGTGAATTTTTGTGGTTGATCCTATTTTTTTTTAATTGAAGTATATAGTAAATTTACACTGTTGTGTTAGTTTCAAGTATACAGCTAAGTGATTCACTTATACGTATATGTACTGTTTTTTATTGATTTCCATTGCAAAAATGGAGAATAATTGAGGTGAAAATGTTTGCTAAGAGAAAAGTTTGCATGAAGTGCTATTCTGTGGCAGCCCAGAGTGTTTATGTGAGTGTTTTAAGGCTCTGTAGAAATTTTCTTGATTACATGCTTTGCTCCCCTTAGTGTTTCATTCACTTTACTCTTGCTAAGATAATGTGTTCTGCCATGCTTGGGGTCTCTAATCTACCACCCCCCGCTTACTTACACCCTTTGGGAGATTATTTCTTGCAGTTGTCCCCTCTCACAGTGTCTAATGGAGCTCGGTTGCCATGCTACACTTTGCCAGTTGGTGTTACTGATCCACAACTTTAAAATTTTCTGTCTGCGGCATCAGAATCTAGAAAATGTATCAGTAAATTACCTTATCAATTCTGTGAACTAAAATTCAATTAAGATGCTTATTTAAATCAAAGAATACTTTTAGAGAAACTGCAGTTAGTTTACATTGCACCCATAGGTAACACCAGGGGATGAGAATGGCTGCTGTGTAGGACATGCATTTCTTTTACCCACAGTGTCTTACCTACAGACAGAGGTAAAGTCCCACACAGAGAAGCTAGTAGACTCAGGAAGGTGCTTTTGATGTTTTTGGTTCTTTTGTGTGTCAGCAACAGCAACATCATTACTTACTATTACTGCTACTCCGAGTTACTGCTACTGCTGCTGCTATGGACTGTGCCCTGCATGCCAGATAACTGTATGAGGTACTTTACAACTATATGTGTAACCCTCAGAAAAATCCTGTGAGATGAATATGATTCTTTACAGTAAAAGTGTAGAAACTGAGGCTCAGAGAGGCTAAGTTAACTTGCCACTGTCACACAGTCCGAGGCAAATGTAGAGCCAAGATTTAAAACCCGACTGTATTGATCAAATCTGTACAGTTTATATATTGTTCCAGATTTTTTTAAGTTTCTATTAAAAGCATGATATATAGGGCTTCCCTGGTGGCGCAGTGGTTGAGAGTCCGCCTGCCGATGTAGGGGACACGGGTTCGTGCCCCGGTCCGGGAAGATGCCACATGCCGCGGAGCGGCTGGGCCCGTGAGCCATGGCTGCTGAGCCTGCGCGTCCGGAGCCTGTGCTCCGCAACGGGAGAGGCCACAACAGTGAGAGGCCCGCGTACCGCAAACAAACAAACAAACAAATAAATAAATAAAAGCATGATATATAATTAAAAAAGCCCTTGAAGTGGTTATCTCTTTGATTATGCAGGTAATAAACGGGGGTGAGGGTCAGGGCGTGAAAGCTGTAAGCACTTAGGAAAGGGAGCCTGGAGGCTCGGAACTTGCTTGAGGGAAGATCAGAACTCTGTGCCCTGAGCACCAGTTGCATTTGTGCCTTGTGTATTCAGTGCTGTTTTCCCTTTTTTAAAAGCTCTGGCCAGGCTTCCCAGGTGGCACGGTGGTTGAGAATCCACCTGCCAATGCAGGGGGCACGGGTTCGAGCCTGCACTCTAGAGCCTGCGAGCCACAGCTACTGAGCCCGCGTGCCACAACTACCGAAGCCCACGGACCTAGAGCCCGTGCTCCGCAACAAGAGAAGCCACCGCAATGAGAAGCCCACGCACCGCAACAAAGAGTAGCCCCTGCTCGCCACAACTAGAGAAAAGCCCACGCTCAGCAACGAAGACCCAAATGCAGCCATAAATAAATATATAAATACATAAATTTATTTAAAAAAAAAAAAAAAGGCTCTAGCCATTCTTAACCATCCTCAGGGGATCCTGTCCATATGTGACCTGAGACCTAAGGGAAGGAGATGAGTCTCCTGGGGATCAGGGGGTGGTAGTACCTGGAGAAGTTCTTCTTTGGTTCCTCTCACTGGAACTTCCTCATCATTTGGTTCGGATTCATGTTTAATATCTCAAGCTCCAAATCTGTTCTCTTGGTTCACAAGTATTCTTACCCTCCAAAGTTCTCACTAGGCTACAAACACTGAACGCCCCCTTTGAATCTGAGGTCCCTCAAACACACCTTTGTTATTCTTTCATCCATCAGTCCCATCATGATCTCATTCCTACCCCCTTCCCAACAGATGATACTCCAGAACTATCCTTATAATCTCCACTTTCTCCACACCTGCATTACTAGCAGCTACTGCCGAAAGTGTGGATATGATCAGGACTGAAAGCACGAGGACTGGTTGAAAGTCTATTTGAGGAGTAGTCAGACCCTCCAGTCTCCTCTTTTACTCCATGGAGTCAGGTAAATAAATGCTCCCCCCCAGCACCAACTTTAACAGAAGACTGAAGGTTTACTTTCAGGAGAGTAAAACAGGGTTTGGGGCTGAGGGACATCCAGCACAGAGTGGAGTGCTACACTGAAAACAGCAAGATTAAGTGAAAGCCTGTATTACACTGGATATGGAGACCTCCCCAGCCATCATCCTCCACTTGTTCCTAGAACAGGGACAGCCAGATTTTTACACTCTAATCATGTGGTAAGAAGAGTTTTCTCTAGGAAACCTGATCAGCCTTTCAAAAAGAGCACTAAGATATTAACTATGTGTGTTTCCCCTAAACATGGCCCACTCAGATTACTCCACTGTAAGGCTCATAGTCACAAAGTTTCCCCTGCCCAGAGTTTCCAATTAATCTTTTCCATTAAATAAGAGGAGATGGTTGAGGATCACCAGACACCAAAAAAGAATGGCAAGAAACAATATGCAAGAGACATGAAACAAACAAATGAGAAAAAGCAACTTAAAGGAAACAGACAATCCAGGGAAATGAAGTTTTAAAACCTGATAAGTATCTTCAGAGAGATGAGCAGAAATTGTGTTCAGGAAGAAGATGCTTTTACAAAAGTAAGATCACAGCCAGAGCTCTTGGGAATTACCAACATGCTAACAAAAATGAAACACTCAGTAGATATATTGGAAGCTAAAATTGGAGTTACTTTCAGAACATGGAAATAAGATAAAAGACAAACAGATGAAAAGCGGAGAGAAAAGTCAGGTAGGACATCAGTCCTGGAGGTCCAAGGGCCAAAAAATAGGTGTTCCGGGTAGAAAGGATGAACAAGAAAGGAGAAAGCATCAAAGAAATGACTCAAGAAAATTTGTCATAACTGAGGCACATGTCAGGATTGAAAGGGCCCACTGACTGCTTCTCATAATGAATGAAAGAAAATAGACTCATATCAAGGCATATAAAGGTGAATTTTCAGAACACTGTGGACAAGGTAAAGCTCTTGTGAACTGTACAGAAAAGACAAAGGAATAAGAATCATAATGGCGTCAGATTACTCAAAAACAATGTTGGAAACTGAAAGAAAATAGAACAATGCCTTTAACGTTCTGAGGGGGAATGCTTTTCAACTTGGAATTCTATACCCACATGAACTATTAAGTGTGGGTATGGGATAAAGTCATTTTCAGACATGCACAGCTGGAGATGGGTGGGGAAGGGAGGCAGAGTATGTTGGTGAGTGTTAAACCTTTATCTTCTACTAGGGAAAGTCAATAGATAATGCTTAAACCTGAAAAAAAATTAGAAGTAACATAAGCATGTTATATAAAGATAGGGAGTATACACTAAGAGAAAAAGCCAGAAGAATTGAAAGCAGTTGCCTTGGGAGAGTGGGAAATGTTGGGAGCCAGGGGTGGAGGTGGAACAGGACACTTTTTATAAGGTTTGTAGAGGTAATTGATCCTTTAATCTTTGTGCATATAAAGCTTGTATCAATATAAGTAAAAAGTAGGGGTGGGGAGAAAGAAGTTGAAGCAGAGGAAGAGACGGAGAAAGAAGACGAAAAGAAAGAGGAGAAAAAAAGGAAAGTGCATTGGGGCTGGTGGTTGGGAGACAGACTCAGTTCAGGGTTTTACTCTGAGACTCAGCTTTCTCATTTATAAGATGGGGGAAATGTGTCTTTCATGGGTTTTTATGAAACTTGAATGTTCCTGATATAAAGTCAGTCTTTAATAAATGTTTATTTCAATAATTTCTTCTTTTGTTTAGAATGAATGTGCGACTTAAAAAAAGTGGAAATTCTCAATAATGGAAAAATTCATTCATCTACTCATTATCTGTCAGACCCTAATGTCCATATGATGGTCAAGACTAACAAAGCCAAGACAGCCAGCCCTGAGTCACAGGTCACTTTTGCCTCTGTTTGTTTATGTTTTCGGGTTCCCAGTGTGTGGGGAACAGCCTCTGCGAGGGAGAGGCTCTCTCACAGAGAGATGCTCCTTCCATGGGAAGCATCCCCTGGAGGGTTTTGCCCTGTACTTTTCCTTGTCTGGGCACCTAGTGTGGAAGATACAGAAGCAAAAGTGTGGTCTAGGAAGGAGCATGGGATTGTCTGACTGCCTGACAGAGGAGCAGCAACCCATTTTACGTGACCAGTTCTCCATGCTTTTCTGTACGTGTAAGTCTCCAGGGACAACAGGGCGTATCTGCCAGCGTACCAGCCTGGCCAGCCACGGGTCTTCTGAGCATTTTCTTGCTCATTGACTAGAAGTTTTGTCCACTTGGTGTCTGGAAGCAGCACGGTCTTGAGAATTTCTTCACATGCCTTCACTTTTCTAACAACACAGTTTTTTCCCCTAGCTCATTTTCAATTCATCTAAGACAAATGCCCCACTTTCTACCAGAAAAAAAACACGAATCAATAGTGCCAGCTAGGGCTTCCCTGGTGGCGCAGTGGTTGAGAGTCCGCCTGCTGATGCAGGGGACGTGGGTTCGTGCCCCGGTCCGGGAAGATCCCACATGCCGCGGAGCGGCTGGGGCCGGGAGCCAGGGCCGCCGAGCCTGCGCGTCCGGAGCCTGCGCTCTGCAACGGGAGAGGCCACAACAGTGAGAGGCCCGCGTACTGCAAAAAACAAACAAACAAACAAAATAGTGCCAGCTGATGCATTGTCAGCCCTTCTCTAGGAAGCCTGAGGCTGGGACAGGAATCCCCTTCAACGTGAGCACTCTGGAATCATCTCCTACTCCCAACGCCTGAATCAATGGTTTGGCTGATAATCATCACTGCTTTTCCAGGGTCTCCTTGTAGCTATTTGGGGAAATAGCCAGTCATCTGGACAGGATTTAGACATTATGCCTGACCATTCTGGATCTGAAATCATCCCTGTGCAGGAAAAAACCCACATGTGTATTGAACCCATATTAGATATTTTGTGGTGGCTTTTCTTTTGCAAAATGGATGAATGGCTTAGACTCAGGAGTCTGTAGCAAATGCATGTGAGATTTTATGGAACGTGTGTGTGTGTGTTGCTTGTACATTTTTTATATTCGCTTGCTAGAAGTGCTGTGCGCTGGAGCTCTGGGGACACAGATCATTTGAAATCCGTAGATAAGCCCTAAACTTTATTTCAGCTGGTAGCTTCTACCCTCTCTCTCAGCTGGGTCTTTCATCACAGAGGCTCCCAAGGACGAAATCAGCCAGATGGTTATGGGCATTACAAGTTGCTGCAGGGTGGTTGGAGGAGGCCTCAATAATCCAAAGTTTTGTCCCCTAAAGATGAGCCAGGCTTTAAACACTGCCAACCTGCACTGATAAGGAAGCCGTAGTGGGAGGGTGACTCCCTTTCAGGGTGTGTGAGGGTGGATGGCCAACTTCTCCGACTCTGAGGTTCCATCAGTAAGGCCTGGACTACGGTGCTTACCGTGGAGAAAGGCCAGATCTGAAACGGTGGGAAGGAAGTGTAGACAGAATCTGAAGACATTGGATGAAGGAGAGAGAGAGCAGTACACTGGATTCACAGAGGAGGAAGCAAGGGTTTCCGGTAGGGAGCGAGCATGGTACCAAGTCAGAGGAAGGACTTCTGAATTTGGTGAGAAGGAAGTTAATGGAAATTTTTGATAGAGCGGTTTCAGTGGAATGTCAGGGACTGAAGCCAGACTCTATGGCATTTATGAGGGAGGAGGCGCTGAGGCAATGGAAGCCATAATGTGCAACCCAGGATGATGCCAACTCCTATTTGTAGTGTTGCCTAGGGCTCTTCGTGGAGCAGGATTATGAGTTTGTTTCTGGGTGAATCAAGTAGGAGTGCTGTTACTGATTACTAATGTCTGATGTGGGCTTAGCAGTGGTCAGTGTTGGCATGCATCACACCTCCATGCCATCCATAGCAGAGGTTAGATGTTCAGGGAGCTACTAACTCACCACCATTCCCTCAGCATGGCCTGTCCTTTCTCGTCTTCCTATTTGTACTTAGGGTTGATACTCATGATATCTCACAACCAGCCACTAACCCCAGCATTCACAGGCTATAAACAACCAGTGTGCCCATAGGGGCGCTTACTACCAAATAGCCCTACTGTTACGCTGTTACTCCTGTTGTTTGCTTAACCAGTAGTGGCCTTTCCCTGTCTTGATCTAGTGAACGCCACTCATTCTTCAAAGGGTGTCTTTTCAATGTAACATTTCCTGTAAACTTTGCTCCTTTTTCTATGTGCCATGACACTTGATGCATATCTGGATTATGGCACTTACTGCACTTAATATTGCAGTTGTTTCTTTACGTGTCTGTATCTTCCTTTAGCCTGGATGCTACTTGTGGACAGCAGGGGTGCCGGATTCATCTCTGAGTCATCAGAGGTAAGCAGAATGCCTGGTACATAATTGGTACTCAGTAAATTGTCCCTCTTACCTAGCATAGTTTAGGCATTCATTAAATGCTTGATGACCTGATTTGTTTGTGGTCAGCTTTTTGTTTTTTTTTTAATAAGGAAATGTGAATATGTTTAAAGGCAGCACAAAAAATGCCTGGTACTCAACAGAACATTAGTGCATCAGGATTGGGCCCAGGGCTGTCCAGTCCACATGAGCAGAAAAGAGACCTCTGCTCTACAGTTCCTTTTAAGACCCCATCACCATACTCCCTGCCTTGCACCTGTTGTCCATGACCCTCCTTTTGCTCAGGTGTGTTGACTGTTGAGTGATCGGATGTTATCATTCATTTACTCAACTTACTGAGCACCTATTATGGACAGGCGCACATGCCCCAGCCTTCAGGGGCTCATCAGAAAGGAAAACTGTAAAGGTGGAACTTCATGACGTAAGAGGAAACCTTTTCATTTGTCTTCATATGCCTAACCTAGGTGAAAACAGTCCAGGAAAGACAAAAACGCAGTACAAATACTTTTTTTAAAGACAATGTCGAAATACTAAAACAGGCAAAATGAATGTGTACGACTAGAATTCAGCATTGTGGTTTCATGGGGTGTCTGCTGGTGGTCCTGCCCTGAGTGGTGGTTGTATGGAGGCGCTCAGCTTGTGAAAGTTCACCAGACTGTACTCTCATGTTAGATGCACTTTTCTGTATGTACATTACACATCAACAAAAAAAGAAAAAAGACAGTGCCTGGAAATAAAGCTGGAACCATCATAGAAGGTAGTGAAGCTTCCTCATAATCCTCCTCACCAACAGGGAATACTGTTGCATTGTAATAGTTTTGACTCAAAATTAGGGAATCCTGAATCATTTTGCTGTGCACCTAAAACTAACACAATCTTGTAAATCAAAAGTACGTCAATAAAAAAACAACCCCCCCCCCCCACAGGGAATACTGTTGCATTGTAATAGTTTTGACTCAAAATTAGGGAATCCTGAATCATTTTGCTGTGCACCTAAAACTAACACAATCTTGTAAATCAAAAGTACGTCAAAAAAAAAACAACCCCCCCCCCCCGCCCCACAAAATTAGAGAATCCTTTCTAACAGTCAAAATCACCCATAGATGATCTCAGCTTTGGGTTGGGAGGGGGCCAGGAGCTTAATTTTACTGGTTGTTGAACCCAAGGTGCCCAGCACAGGGCCTGGTCTGAGCAGGCCAACATCAGGTCTTTGTGAAATGGTGGGATTGGTGATGCCCACAGCCAGTAGCATTACTGCAAGTCTTCAAATAGAGGTTTGACCGGAAATCGCAGCGGACGGAGGTGGGTACCCGATTGGATTCACGTCAGTAATGATGATAGGAATAGCTGTTATTTATCAGGAAACTACAGTGTGTCACGGGTCCTTCACGCATGTCCTTCCTAGGCTTCCTAGTATCTCCACTTAACCTGAAAGAAACTGAGGCTCAGAGAGGTGAGCTAATTTATCCAAGGCCGCTCAGCTCGTAAGAGGGACAAAGCTGGCATTCAGAATGAGGCTTCTCTTACCCCAAAGCCTCGCTCTTCCTCCTACAGCATATTACCTCCAATACCTTCCGTGTCTGGTCCCTCCACAGTGCTAGAATCTGCTACGTCCTTAGAGGTGACTATTGCGAAAGCCGAGGTAAGACTTCCGTTGTGTGGGGTCAGCCCTCTACTCCCATAACGTGCTTGCCTAGCCTGTGTATTGCAGACATTTCAGTGAGGACGAGTCTGGGCTAGTGAGGGCTCATGGGTGAGACCAAAGCCCCACGAGTGAGCAACTAGGCTTCCGTCTCAAATGTTTTCCTCCTTGGGCTAGAAAGAATACTTCCTTTCTCTTTCAGAGAGTTTTAAGAACTGAAGCTGGTGAGAAATTCAGCCGTGAATTTCTCTGAGCATACGCTGCGCCCCTCATGACTGGCAACTTATTACAAACGTCACAACTTATCTGAAGCTGGAAGGGTAGTTTAGCAAACTCGGCGTCTGCCAAATGAGGAGGTGTGCATTTCATATCAAGCATCGTGTTCACGTGCTAACAGAAGCGATCAGAGGAGGAGGCCTCCATCAAACCAACAAATGATTAACCTGAAAAATAGACACATAAACAGAACCACAATGGGTGAATTATGCAGCGGGCCATTCATGCTGCTGACAGCAGTCTACATTTGGTTTCCCTGCTCAGGCCATTTCTGTAAATGACTCTCCTTCCTCTTTTTCCTGGCTCTCTCTACCTGTTTCCTTTACACAGAAGCCAGCAGAGCATGTCAGAGGCCTCTTGCCTCTGCTCCTGAGCTGTCCTTCCCCAGAAGGGCTCAGGGACCGAGACCTCTCAGAGGCCGTACATGTTCCTGCCTGCCTGCCCGTCTAGTGGGATGGCAGGGGGAAACCTCAGGCAGACACCTTTTACCCTAGCCTTTGGAGCCAAGTCAGGCAGTTCACAGAAGGGAGGAGGCTCAGGTCCTGTTGGCTTAAGCTTGTTTGCAAGGGGCCTCAGAGCACATAAATCCTGCAAGCCTCACCTCGCCTTAGAGAGACATCTTATTTATGCAGTCTGAGCCTGGCTTTATGAAGTGCTGAGCTGAGCTCAGGGGAGGGCACTTTATCCTCAGACAGACTCTACACTCAGAACTGTGGGTGTGTTCTTGCAGACTTCCTGCTTTGGGCCAGATGGGCATTTGGCAGCACGCAAGGTTCTTCCTGGCTTCTTCCAGCTGAGAGCCTCCTGGTTTGAGGATCTGACAAGAATCTATAGCGCATGGGAGGAGCAAGGCCATGGGCATGGGAGCAGGATCTTGGGAGAGAGACCAGAGGCCTTCCTAGGCTTCATTTGCTTCTATGCTTCCCAGACTGGAGAGTCAGTAGGTGGAAAAAAAGGTTAGGCGTCTTAGCAACTTGGAGTCAAGGATCCAGAAAAGCAAAACCTCACTTGTCCCCTCCCCTAGGAATCTGAAAATTATGATGGCTAACATTGATCATAGGGGCCACCATTTGTACCAGGCCTTCTGGTTCTCAAGGCTCTTTCCCCTGTGTTCTTTCACACACTCAGGCAACATAAAAACAGGACTTACTGAATTTAGGAATGAGGAATAAGTGGCTTCACTTTGAGCCATCTCTGTGGAAGATACATTATTATGTAACACAGGCAGACTGTGTCTTAGAATAGTTTTTTCATAGAAGAGTTACATTTAAAAGAATGACTGTGCTTCAGAAACTCAGTGAACCAAGAGAGAGTAATAGAATAATACTCGCTTTTACCACTTTATCAAGTGGGTATTTTCACCATTTAAAAATGAGGCTGGTCAGATCCAAAGCTCTATGAGATTTAAACATCTCCTTCCCTCTATTATTTATTCATTACCATCGATATCTTGGTTAAACAGTTACAGAGCTGGAAAAATAATAACACTGAATTTTTTTCTAAAAATAATAACGCTGAATTTTTTCTAACATAGACCATTAGTGCTGTGCACACCAGGGTACGAGACCAATGTTTGTTGAATAATTGAGTGAAGGGGTGAATTCTGACTTTTACCTTCTGAATACAGGATTGTTGTCAAGTCTGGGAAAAGTCAGATGGTCGCTTTTTGGTCTCTGAGAGTGGATATGGGAGAGGGGTCCTTCTCAAAGATGGCACGTAGGCCCAGCCTTCCTCTGTGAGCTCAGCCTCCGTCAAGCTGCTTTTCTGTCCAGTCTGCAGGCTGAGGGCAGTGTTGCACAGAGGCCTCTGTGCCAGTCAGCTAGCAAATCTGCCTTGTGCATCCCTGCTGTGTGCCTGGTTTCCAGGTAGGCACAGCTCTGTGGAAAGAGCCGAGAGGAGAGGAACTATCAGATATAGGGGAAGCCAGATGATGTGCTTGGCACTCTACTTTCTCTATTTGTAGGG
>NW_006799037.1:1975795-1985336 GCF_000442215.2 Lipotes vexillifer | reverse complement strand
CTCTATTTGTAGGGAAAATATAAGAAAAGGAGGTCTCTGGTCCTTACCCGATGAAATGCACTGTCCAGAAAGAGAAGGGCGGTGTGGTGTGTGGGGTTGAGAACTAATAATTGCTGACCTCTGCTCTGTGCTGGGTTTTGAAAAGCTTCTCAACTTCGGCACTATTGACACTTTGGACTGGATTGTTCTGTGTCGTGGGAGCTGTCCTGTTCATTGTGGGATGATTACCAGTGTTAACCAGCATCCCTGGCTTCTGGCTCCTACCCACTGATGCCAGTCGTGTGCCCCTCTCCGCCCCCGCCACGTGTGAAAACCAAAAATGTCTCCAGCCATTGCCAATGGTCTAGGTACTGGGCCTGTACTAACTCATTGAAGCCTCAACCGTCGTGAGGCAGGTGTTACTGTCTGTGTTTTACACGGGATGAAATGAAAGCTTAGAGAAGTTAAGACACACGCCTAAAGCCACACGAGTGGGGAGTGATGATGCTGGGATTTGAAACCCATGTCTGTACACCAGTGTCAGGGACTCCTGAGGGGCCAGCCTCTTGCCAGTTCTTTGTCGTGAATGCCATCTGTCCAGATTTCCACGTCTCTAGAATCCTGCACTGCGACTTTTCTTCCTGTAGACCTGCAATTTCCTTATAATTTGCTTTCAGATCCTATTTATGGTTTCCAATGAAGCCTTTCTGTAGAAGAGAATGAGGTGAGAACAAATGTGGTAAAGATGCCAAGTTTCAATAATGCTTGACCTTTCTTCTGGCTTTTGTTCCCTTTCTTTTGATCTTTTTTCTGTCTCTGTCTCTCTAGGTCTGAGTCTTAATCTCTTTGATAATTGACGCGATTGAATCCTCTGGGTTTGGGGCCGTTGGGAACTAACCACTGCCATCACTGGAAGGGCTGCACCTGGCTGAAGCTGCCGGCAGGATTCCCTAGTACCTATCGGAGAAGAGTCTTCCCATACGCATTATCCACTCCCTGTGAACCCTCTACCCCAACAATGGCATGAGCTGTGTCAGTACTAAATCGGGACAGCAGAGATCTGGGTCTTTCTGGGGGTCACAGTTGGGGCTCTGGGTCAGAGCAGAACTTGGGTCACCAAGACATAAGGCATGCTTGTGGGAACCATGCAGAGCACGGGTGAACAGAGGATAGGCCAAGGGGTGGATTGTACTTCTTGGAGGGCAAAACCTGAGCTCCTGGAGGTCAAGGCTGGAATGGTGCAGGAACCCAGGTGGGCTAAGGGGGGGCAGATGGAAGGCAGGCAGCAGACGGCAGAACAAGGAGTCCACAGTCCAGGAAAGGAGCCTCTAGAATGGAGGCGAGATACAGTGATCCGGACACAGCCTTGGAAGGGACATGCGATGGGGCTGCATCTGTCCCAGGGTGAGGATCTCGAGCCCACAGTGAGGAGGTAGGGAACAGGCTACAGCCACGGGGGAGAGGGCCGTGGGGGAGGCCAGAACCGATGAGGAAAGGCTTTATTTCTAATGAACTTGCAAAGCACAGGGCGGGGCAGTGGCTTAAGTGAGGATGTGTTCATGCCGATAAGCTGTGGACTTGACGCCCTGGCAGCTCGTGGAGAAGCTCTGACTGCATTTGGGGGCTTTATGGGCCAGGGGAGGGAATGTGCTCTTGGGACAGAGACCTGGGCCTGGATTTGGGGCCTCATAAGTGAACACAATCATACGGTCCTAAAGCTGGGCATCACCTGCCCGGCAGAGTGACTATGAGGACGAAAGGGGTCACGTGAAAATTGCTGGCATAGAGCGGGAGCGCCTGAGTCAGCCAGGAGCGCAATTTACTCTTTGTTTTTGTGAAGCATTATTTATGCCGTGTCAAAAACTTGAAAGATAAGGGAAATTGGTCAGAGGAATGTTTACCATCTACCAGAGAAAACATTTTGGCAAATTTCCAGTTAATCTTCTTTGACTGTAAGTACAATTACTGCTAATAATAAGTGCTGCTGCTACAACAGAATCTCTCTTAACCCATCTCTACTTGACCAGCTCATGAATTCATGGATGTTTTCCATTCTCTTCCTTCTGTAGAACCTGCTGACTGAGGGCGACGGCCTGCTGGGTACTCACAGCTCACAGGCGACCCCTGGGATCCCTATGGGCCTCTGCCCCCACCATCAGGGTGCATGCTCACCAAGGCTTAGAGAGTTGTATTCACGCCCAGTCCTCCTTATGTGGCTCGAACTCATTGTAGCAACATAATTTAATTAAATATTAAGTGACCCAGTGAAATACGAGTGAAAAGAGACGTATTTTAGGAAAACCAAGTGGTGTGCATTGAACAACTTGCTAAAAATCAATCGCCAGCAGTGAAGGCGGTCAGATTAGTTGTGAGCGGAGCCACTGGCAAAATTAGAAGAAATTGTACCTTATCCTAGAAGAATGTTGCACTCAGATTGTTTCATATGTGAATTTTTTAAAAATTAATTTATTAGTTTATTTAATTTTGGCTGCTTTGGGTCTTCGTTTCTGTGCACGGGCTTTCTCTACTTGTGGCAAGCGGGGGGCCACTCTTCATCACGGTACGCGGGCCTCTCACTGTCGCAGCCTCTCTTGCTGCGCAGCACAGGCTCCAGACGCGCAGGCTCAGTAGCTGTGGCTCACGGGCCCAGCCACTCCGCGGCACGTGGGATCTTCCCAGACCAGGGCTCGAACCCGTGCCCCTTGCCTTGGCAGGCGGACTCTCAACCACTGCGCCACCAGGGAAGCCCCTCATATGTGAATTTAAGTTCTTTCTCCATTTTAAAGCCAAACCTGGAAATCACAGATGATATCTAAAGGGTATGAGTTATTAAAAGAGGAAAAAGTTAGGTATAGAACTCCAACTTGGAGACCCACAGCTCAAGTAGTAGCCTTTGCTCTACATCAAAACGATTATCAAGAAATGTTTCAAGTTGAAATAGTGTTTCAGGTTTGTATAACATATATGCATAATTTTAGTGATCCCTGATTCATCCAACTCTTTTGATTAACTGATTTGGTTCTGATCATGTCAGATAAGGAGTTGTTACTTGAATACTGCGTTTTGGGTACATATGATGTGCCAAGCCCTCTGCCGAACTCTGAATCTATCATTATTTCATTACATTCATGCTAGAACCCTTTGGGGTATTCTTTCATCCAGCAAACATTTATTAATCAGCTACTTGTGTTGAACATCGTTTCAGGCGCTGGAGGTGTGGGTGGACGCAGGCGAGGAGCTGAACTCACGGAGCTTTATTCTAGTGTGTGTATATGTTGGGGGAGAGAAGGCAGAACATCAGTGAGAAACCAGATAATTTTAAGTAACGATAAGTTCTATAAAGAAAACAAAACACAACGTTGTGGTGGAGTGCCTGGTGAGGGAGTGGTGAGGGTGCTGATACTGGGGGTTGGGGAAGGGCCCCTCTGTGACAGGCAACAAGTGAGCTGAGACTTGAATCATAAGAAGGGTCTGGCCTGGAGTCACAGCCAGTGCAAAGGTCCTGAGGTCAAATGAGTCTGGAAGGAGGAAGGCCAGTGTGGCTGGAGCATGGAGAGTGAGAGGAAGGGTGGGATGAGCAGGAGCAATGAGGCCCCTGTAGGCCAGGGTGAAGACTTTGGATATTATTCAAAGTGAGAAGGGAACCTGTTGTTGAGTTTTAAGTGAGAGTGATGTGATCTGATTTACGTTTTTAAAAGTTTGCTCTGGCTGCGGCTGCTGCTGGATTGCAGGGGGCTGGGGCCAGGTGTCCAAGTGGTTAGACCAGCTCAGAGGCACTGCAGAGAGCCAGGCCAGCAATGGTGAGGGTGTAGACCACTGCAGTGGGAACAGCAGAGGCAGAGCGGTAGAAAAAGACAGAAGCGCGTGCCATCTGCATGAGGAAACTCAGCGTCTCCCCCAGGCTGTGCTGTAGGGTCTGTCCTTCCCTCCTGGTGCAGTCTTTCCTTCTTCCCACCTCTTGTAATAACCCTCCATCTGCTCCTCTGCAGTGTCTATCAGAACCCACCAAGAGATAGTGAGCTGCCTGTTTTTTAGAAAAGCGTTAATTGGTGACGAGGAAATCTCTTCCTGCATAAGGACCATCTCTTGTTCTATTTTCCTGGCAGGCCATACATTGAAGTGGATAGCAATCTACTGCTGGGTAAGTTTGGGCTTGTGGCTAAACCGGGAGCTGCTGCAGGTTGGGCTCATCTGAATCAGGCAAGCACTGAATCTCTCTGTAATTGGACCCAGTTTGCAGTATGATGCCCTCCGGAGTGTTGCTGGTGGGTGGGATGATCCCAGGCTCCTTGGTGATGGGTGAATCACAAGGGGAGGGGACTACCATTTTCAAAGTAGAGGATAACTTTCCAGTAATCAGATGAGGTCAGTAGGTCATCAAAAGTCTATTGCTATATTCTAAACTAACCCTTTAAAATGATGTGGAAAAATGCTTGCAAAGATCCTTTCTCCATATTTGTTCATTCGTTCAACAGACTTATAATGAGCTCCTGGCTTTTGTTCTTTGCTGTGTACCCTTAGACAAGTAACTGGACCTTCCTGAGCCTCAGCTGTGAGACAAGGATAGCTAATAGCACACACCTCTTAGGATTACCTAATACCTAATTACTAATAACACACACCTCTTAGGAAGATGTAGCGAAAGAATGGCTGTAACTTTGCACAGTGTCTGGCACATAGTCACGTTGGGAGTCTGCGAGAAGGCGAAGGAAGGCTGGTTTGGGAGAAGCACATGCCTGTTTCTTGGTTGGTTACAGCCTGTTATGATGCCACCCTTTCTGTTCTGGCATGTTCTTAGCAGAAGTTTCTGGCACTAAGGGACATCTGGGAGCCTCTAATATGTCTTATATAATCACGATTGCCCTGACTCAGGGATTCACAGGAACTTTAAGGCTCATTGTTTGTAGGTCTCCACGTTTTTCTATTTAGTCCCTGCCTTGGTGCTTCTGTGCACTTAGCCCTTTGTACCTAGGTGCCGCTACTATGTGTGTCCACTCTGATGGGGGCAGTTGTACTTGACTTTCTGTATAACTATAGTTCATCTTAGATTCTGCTTATGTACCTTTGCTTTTAGAGAACAGATGACTGTGGCTGCTGGTTTCCTCTGAAGGGCTGACAGTCCTGCTTTTGTGTGTTCCTTGGTTCCTCGGCTTGATGGTTCCTGGTGTGTGGGACGCCAGTCCCACAGGTCATCCGTCTCCAAATGTTAAACTCATCTGGGAAAAGTTTGCATACCAGATCCCCTGTTAGAGATTTACATTCATCACCAGCCTAGTCAAGGTTCTGAGAAGTATTTCCTTCAGTAATAAAACACGTTTCTGTTCGTTTAACCTGTCGTTCCTGTTCACACTTTGGAAAACGCTGTTCTTCCTCTTACTTTGTTGGGTGGACTTTAGAAGTCAAAATTGGAAACCTAAGCCTCCAAACGCCAAGTCCAAGCCCTCAGCTCAGAAATTCAAATTGCTAACAAAATTGCTGATCTGATTTCTAACACCTTTCCATTCACCTCTCTGGGGCTGGATCCGATTTGTTATTTAAGATGTAATTTCAGAGTTTACTGAGACACTCCTCATTCTCTCCCTTCCCTGGTCAAAACCAAGGTGCTCTTGAAGATTCATGCTGGGCTTCTACATACATACGCTCAGACCGCAGGGTACACGACTGGCTTATCAATTCCATGTTATTGCATTTTTTGGTGGTGGGATCAGGCAGCTGATTTGTGGCACTCCCAGATGATCACGGTTGGGGGTGTGAGATTGAAATTCTTCCCTTTCAGTGAGAACATTTGTCTTAGGCCAGCTTTGAATAGTGACACGATGGGCTGGATTCATCCCTCTGACTTGGCCACTGTGGGAAGCCCTAAGCGGAGGGGTGCGGGTACTGACGGAATGCGAGAGAAATTGCCATCAAATCCATCCTGATCGTCTGCAGAGTCGAAAACAAGAAAGGCCGAGGCCGGGTAGAAATATGTGTGTGGCGGATGCCAGAGGAAGGAAGGGAAACTGACAAATGGGGAGGCCTGACTGCCTTCAGCTCACTTGGCACGATGCCTCTGCGTGGCCGCGTCACGACCCAGGGCTGGTTAGTGCTGTGAGGGAGATGGTGAGTTTGAGCTGAGCTTTGCAGGACACGAAGGTGGTTCCAGTCGTCTTGCACGTGGTGGCCCTGGGCATGGCCTCTTAGAGTCAGTCCTTGTCCTCAGACAAGGTGGCCAGTGACCGATACAGACTGGGGGAAGCAGACTCTCTGGTCACGTGGGACCCTAGACTGGAGGTGCTGGGGAAGGGACCCCACTTCCTAGGTTCAAGTGCCTGGCTTGTTTATGCTTCCCCTTAACATGGTACGTTTTCTGCTGGGAGCTTGAATATCATCTTCCTGTGTTGTTTCTATTCCTTTTCTCCTCCTCTTCTTCCTGATGATGATGTTGATGATGATGATGATAATGATGACATTTAACGTCGTGATATTGTGGCTTTTATAGTAAGAAATATATATTTGGGCTTCGCGCCTATTCCTGGCACAGAGCTCCTAAAACCCTTGGAATTTCCTAAGTGACGGGAGCTATAAAGGTGTCTTTCGTTTTGTTAATGAGGTGACGTTTGGGAAGCCCCTAGATCACCTAAGGATGGGGGCTTGTCACTAGTGGAGCCGGCCATGTGATTAGAGGGTTGGAACTTTCAGTCTTACCCCGACCTCCAGGGAAGGGAGAGGGGCTGAAGGTTGAGTTAAACATCAATGGCCAATGACTTAATCAATCATACCTATGTAATGAAGCCTCCATAAAAACCCCCAAGGCCAGGGTTTGGAGGGCTTCCAGGTTGGTGAACAGGTGGAGATGCGGGGAGAGTGATGCGCTCACAGAGCCTGGAAGCTCTGTGCCCTTTCCCCATACCTTGCCTTAAGCATCTCTTCCATCTGGCTGTTCCTGAGTTATGTCCTTTTGTAATAAACCAGTAATCTGGTAAGTAAGGTGTTTCTTTGAATTCTGTGAGTTGCTCTAGCAATGAATAAGACCCAAAGAGGGGGTCATTAGAACCTCCAATCTATAGCTGGTCAGTCTGAAGCCCAGGTGACAATGTGGACTTGAGATTGGCATCTGAAGGTGGGGGTAGGGTAGTCCTGTAGGATCGAGCCCTTAATCTGTGGGATCTGATGCTATCTCTAGGTAGAAAATGTTAGATTTGAGTTGAATTGTAAGACACCCAGCTGGTGTTGGAGAATTGCTTGGTGGTGTGGAAGAAAAACACACTCATTGTAAACATGTATTAAGCATTTACTGGTACTGTGCCTAGTTGTTATATGCATGGCCTCATTAAGTCCTCACAGCAGCCCTCTGAGCTATTTTTTAACCCCATTTTATAGATGAGAAAACAGAGGCACGGGGAGGATAAGCAACTTGTCTCCCCTGGGATCTGAACCTAGGCAGTCTGAACCATTATGATCTGGCCTCTGGTCTGCTTCCACATGCTGGGGAGTGAGCAGGTTGCAGAAGAAAAGGGTGGAAATTCCTATTCACCTTGAGCTTACCAACTGGGAGGCCCAGTGGTGGGTGTTCCTCAGGTGCTTTCTTTCAAAAAACTCTTGAGATGTAGACATCATCATTTCCACTTTGTAACCAATAACCATTAGCTGAGCACCACTGTGTGCTAGGGACAGCACTGGAAACTTCCAGCCTTATCCCTCATTCTTCTAACAATTGTTCAACGCGGCTAATATCATCCCCTTACAGGTGAGAAAGCTGAGGCTGCCTGAGGTTAAGCTACTTGTCAAGTTTGTGCAGCAAGGTTGAGCTGTTTATAAAACTGAGGGATTTTAATGAATGAGGGTTTCTGTTTCTTGAGCGGTCTTGGCCTTAGGCTAAGAAGCGAAGCCAGCTAAAAATATCCATCCAGTTGAGGGAAAGCTGCCCTGTTGAGGCCCAAGATTGAAAGTTATATTGTTTTTCTCTTTCTGACTTACTTCACTCTGTATGACAGTCTCTAGGTCCATCCACATCTCTACAAATGATGTATGTAGACGTATAGCTGATTCACTTTGCAGTACATTATAAACTAACACAATATTGTAAAGCAACTATACTCCAATAAAAATTAAAAAAAAAAAAAAAAAGAAAAAGTCATGGGCGTGGGCTTTGCCTCAGGAACTTGAAAACAGATTCATTACCAGCCCTGAGCTTCTGTCTGTTGCTGGCGTGGTCACTTCTTCCGTCTGTTCACAGCATTCTTGGCTTCTGGGGTGCAGGTGTCCCTGGTGTTAAACCGGCAGCTGCCAGGTACGAGAGATGCCCCTTGTGAAGCAGTGAATAGGAAAGTGATCTGGTGCCCACTCGTTTCTGTGTGCCCACTGCCGGCACTACACTGGCAGGACATCAGTGCAGATACGTTGGATAAAATGCTCTGCCCTTGTCTGACACCAGGATGCCTGGTGTTACTTAAACACCAGGATATAATCTGGAGTGATTCTCACCTGCCCTGAAGGAATTTTTTTTTTTTCCATTAACTTATTAATTCTGGTTGAGCCAGTAAAACTCATCACATGTTATTCATTTTAGAATTTAAAAATCAAATTTCGAGTCATTGCTAAATGGATCACAGGTACCCTTTCCTTCTATGAGAGATGAGCTTTTCGTTACTGATTCCATCGATTTGAATTACCTGTGACGGGCAGACTTTGTTCCTCAGGCTCAGCGTGGCTAAGGGTGCCACGTGAGATTGTCTTGCTTGTGGAGGGGAGCGAATGCCTTAGAGGTCCCCTTCCTTGCTTGCTTCTGTGACTGTGGTGTAGACTGCACCAGCCAAAACAGCTTGGTTGGTGCGATCTGCCGCCCTAGCACTCTGCCGTCAGCCTTCCCCGGGCTCAGATTCCGGGGTGAGAGGGTAAAGTGAAACTGTGTCGAATGATTAAATGAATATGCATCAGAAAATGCCTGCCAAGTGCTTTGAAGCATAGAGATTATCAGCGGACTCTGTGCATAGCCATACGAAAACCAAGTCCACCGGGAGGTTTTAGATCTGCTTTAGAAAACACAGAGAAACGGCTCAGCAGGAAGAGCCCCTGCAGCCTGTACTTTGCTCCTTTGAGCGAATCAATCGGCTTTTTAAAACCCAGGCTTTAATTGGTTATACTCTCGGAGAGGGTTTTCAATACATTCCCTCATCTGGCAGGACTAATTGTTCTTTGCATTTGGTGAAGGAGGCCTGGAAGGTGTTCATGCCTATCAATGTCACTGCTCGTGGCTGTTTGACGATAGTGAGTCTCTTCTGCCATCTGACTCTTGCAAATGTTTCCTAGGATATGTCTTATATCTGAGCAGGTCCCACAGAGCTCCTGTGATGTCAGAGAGGCGAGGTACCCTTGTATGGCCAGGACCTCTGATGGAGAGCCACTGAGCATCACAGGCCTGGCTTCTGACCTCCCTGTTGATAATGGCCCCATGTGGGCCAAGGAGACAAGTGAGATGGACCAAATATACTTGCTGGGGTCCCAAATCTGGCCTCTGTGGGTGCTCCTACCTGCCTCAGTAGACTCCCTACCTCTGCCCCCCTTGCCACCTCTGCCCCCC
>NW_006799037.1:1969486-1975696 GCF_000442215.2 Lipotes vexillifer | reverse complement strand
CCCCCCCCCCCCCCCCCCCCCCCCCCCCCCCCCCCCCCCCCCCCCCCCCCCCCCCCCCCCCCCCCCCCCCCCCCCCCCCCCCCCCCCCCCCCCCCCCAGTATCTGCCAGAGCCCGCCTTTAGGGACTGGGCTTTCAGGTCTGATGAGTGTAGCTGTGCCAGAGTGTTAGGGCTGCTGGTTTCCTTATCCAGTTTTGGATCCACCTGATAGACCCTCCAGCGGTCCGTGCTCAGCTCTCTCTGTTTCCTTGAGGAGAACCAGCCCCAACACAGCATGCTTTGGAGAGACCATAGGTCAGAGGCATTGCAGAGTTTCTTGGCTGCGTCTGCTGGGAAGGACCTTCTGGTCAGGGCTGTCCCTGACACACAAGTCAGAGACTGTTCCACAGAGGAGGACTTGCATTCTCTTGTAACTCTGTGGTCATACCATCACCCATTTTGGAAACAGTAGTACCTGCTGGCCCCTGGAGTATGCTGAAATGCTCCATCACTGAACCTACATCCATTTGTTCATTCATTCATGTAAGTGAGTGTTTAATATTTATTATATGAGGCATTTATTATGCACTTTTATTACGTATGAGCATTATAAATACATGTTACATAGATATCTTATTTAATTCCTAACAGCCCTATGAAGTGAGCCGTGTTGTGAGGCAGTATAGGACCCCTGAGGCTGGAGCCAGACTATGTGTATTCAATTCCCAGCTCTGCTCACCATCGGCTCTGTGATGTTGGGCACGTTGCTTAATGTAAACCTTCTGGGCTTTAGTTTCCTATCTGTAAAACAGGATAACAATAATATCTACCTCAATGGGTCGTTACAAGGAATAAGTTAACACATAGAATGCTTTTTGAACAGAGCTCGGCACTTGGTAAACACCTATATAAGTGTTTGCCGTTGTTACTATCATCACACAAATGAGAAGTCTGAAGCACAGGGAAGTCATCAATGTTTACGTGGCAGAGCTGGCATTAGGACCACGTCTGATTCCCAAGCTCCACCATTCAGACCTGGATGGAAGTGATCACATCTTCCCTCTAGGGAGAGACCTTTGTGGGGATTCCATATTCACGCAGCTGGCAAGGACAGCGGGGGAGACAAATAGACATTGTCTTCCTCAGGAAGGACTCTTGTCCCACATCTCTGGGCCACAGTTATCTCAGTGAGGTTCAGATGAGATGAATAGGTTTTGACTTTATGCATTCAAATCCCCTTCCAGCAACACATCCTTGAGACCCCACCCAAGTCAAAGGGTGAGCTTCCGGGATCCCACATCTCCTGCTCATCTCTTTGCTCACAGCAGCCTCTTTGCACCCAGGTGTGAATGCCTGCTCATTTCACTCTCATAATACCTCCCATGTTTATACTAATGTGGAGGTTACATAAGATAAACTCTATAAAGCTTTTGTCTCAGGGCCCGGTACAGAGTAAGTGCTCAGTAAACTTTAGCTATTACTTTTATTATTAGTAAGTCACCTTCCTTCCAAGTTTGGAGCACACTTCCGTTTGCCTAGATAATACTCTGCAGCAGTGGGTTCTTTTTGGCTCCTTGATTTCTAGGGCAGACCAAGCCCCTTCTTGCCCTCCATTACATCCCCAGGAGAAACACCAGTGTGGGTAGAGGGCAAGGGTATGTTTGGGCCTTGGGTTCTGCAGAGGAGCTTTCCTTATGAACAGCAAAGAGGTTAAAAGTTTTGCACTTAGGGTGGGCTGTCTTTGCCTCTTATTCTTCAACTTCTCTTTGGGGAGTATGGCCTTTTTGGAATCCATGTGGTGAGCTGGGCTCAGAGTTATCTCCCACATGGAAGTGACCCTCTTGCCCTTAGAAGGACCTCAGTTGGGTCCAAGATAGATCCAGTGACCCAGACTAGCTCCACTTCGTTGCCCAGGGCCACAGGTTCCCATAAGGATTTGGGACCAAATACAAACATTTTTGACAGTTATAGAGCACTTATACTGTGCCAGGTATTGCTCACTGGATCCTCCAAATAACCCTGTGTGGTAGGAGGAATAAAGGCCCCCGGAGATGTCCACATCCTAATCCGTAGAATCTTGTGAATATGGTCTATTATATGGCAGAGGGCAATTAAATTCGCTAATCAGCTGACCTTGAGATGGGGAGATTATCCTGGATTACCTGGAAGGGCCCCACATAAACACAAGGGTCTTTTCAAGTGAAAGAGAGGCAGGAGAGTCAGAGTGATTCAGTGTGAGAAGAACTCAACTACCCTTGCTGACTCTGAGGATGGAGGAGGAGGATCATGAGTCAAGGAGCACGGACAATTGATAGACGGTGAAAAAGACAGGAAAACGGGTTCTCTCCAGAGCCTCTGGAGGAACGCAGCCCTGCTGACACCTTGATGTTAGCCCACTGAGACCCATTTCAGATTTTTGACCTCCAGAGCCATAAGATAATACATCACTGTCATTTTCATCACTGAGTTTGTGATAATTTGTTACAGCAGCAATAAGAAACGAATACACCCTAAAAGTAGGTAGAGTTATTATCTCTGTTTAAGATGAGGTTCCTGAAGTTTAGAGAGGTTAAGTAACTCATGCATTGTCGCACATAAGAAAGCTTGGAGCTGGGACCTGTACCCAGCTGTTTGATTGGAGCCTGGGCTCATAGCCACCGTGTTATCTGACTCTCCAACCCCAGCTATTGTATAGACCATGATCATTTCCGTCATCTTATTCTTCATGCATTTTTCCTGCAGGAATTTGCACTGGGGGCAGGAGGTGTGCAGGGAAGTTGGGATTCAGCTCTTGGCTACCTCTGTCTGTTTCCATCGGAAACATGATCCCAGGGTGTGGTAGAAAGGAGGGCAGAGGCCTGGCTTGCAGAGGTGCTGGGTGGACCGTCTGGCTCTGGTCATAACTGCAAGTCTTGTGCGGCCTTATGTCAGATGCTGTGTGATAGGGTTTCTGGATGATGATCTGGGTTCACTCTGCCCTTATTAGCAGTCAGTGTGTGGAAACCTTCAAGCACAGCTTCTGAGGAAAAACTATGCAGGGGCTCACCTGAGGGGAAAGAAAAATTATTTTGATTTGTAGCCAAAACGCTTGAAAGGATGAATGAGTATTTTCAGTGGATCTAAACACTTACGTACTCACTGGATATAAGTTGTATTAGCATTTCCTGAAGCTAAATAATGTTGACGTAACAGAAAACTGTTCTTACAATAATGTGAAGAGAATCTTTCACAGGAAGAAGTAGGGGGAATGGCTAAAAAAAAAAGGTGGTGAAGGTTAAGAGCATTGATTATACTTATACTCGACAAATGAGTATAAGTGTGAATACAGTCATAACCTAGAGTATCTTCAGGAAGCATAAAAGGTTGAAATATATTAAGGAAGCAGAAAAGGTTAAAGAAAAATGCAAAGAACTGGGGATGTGTGAGCTGGGGTGCACAGAGGGGGTTGAGGAAGGACAGGAGAGCTGCTGGCACGCTGTCTGAAGCCTCACCATCCAGTCCAGTGGCCCGCGGCCACATATGGCTACTGAGCACCTGAAATGCAGCTGGTGCAAGCTGAGGTGTGCGCTAAGCATGAAACAGACGACCGACTCAAAGACTTCTAATGAAAACAAGAATGTAAACTATCTCATTAATCATGTTGATTACACACTGGAATGATAATGTTTTAGATGTGTTGGGTTACTAAAATTAATTTCACCTTTTTCTTTTTACTCTTTTTAACGTGGCTACAAAAATTTACAGTGACACATGTGGCTTGCATTCTATTTCTATCGGACAGTGCTGGTCTAGAGGGCAGAAGTGGGACCAAGGGTATAATATTAACAGGGAGGCACTTTGGCCTCATGGTGAGGAAAGAGCTTCTAACAATTGGCCATGTCCAAAGAAGGGAGGCAGGACCTCCTTGTCAGTAGTAGAAATGAAGGCCAAGGCTGTCTTCCCAGGGCCTTTGGAGGGGATTGTTGCTTTGAGAGCAGGACTGGACCAGGTCATCACTCAGAGCCCTTCAGACGCTTAAAGGACTGTGAGTGCATATATGGATTTGTGTATATTCATTACATCTTTTCCTCATTTTATTGTTATGTATTTCCCTGGTTCTTCTCACTGCCCTTGGGAAAACACAGTGGCCTTCTTTCAGAAGTCGAGTGGGTGAGTGTCTTGATTCAAGGAAGCATACAGCTGCTCCGTGCTCCTGAGGCCTTGAGGGCCCCCTTGGACGCCAAGGTCAGGCCCCGAGTCACTCACAGTGCACAAGCCAGACTGGGCACCCCAGAATGGTGTCCTGCCCCAGGACAGCTGCCCAGTCACCGGATGAGCTCCTGCAGCAGAGTTTGGTGGCCACATCCACCTGGAGTCTGGCCAGCCCACTGTTCTGTGGTCCAGGGACCTGCAGGCTCCGGGCACTGCCACCCCAACATGCAGCAGGAGGACTGGAGTGATAGCCCCCAGGGCCTGGCTCTGTGTTGTCTTTGCACAGCCCAAGAGGCCAATGACATTAGCTGAGCCAGTGATCAACATAAGCTACTCCTAGCAGCAAGGAGAAATTTGAAACCCTGTAAAGAAATGTTTTTAGGCTTTAGAGCAGAACCCATCTGCATGATCTTCTAATTACAAATTGGAGACTAACACCCAATTTTCACATTCATCTGACTGCACGTCCTTGGAAGGGATATTCTTGAATTCTCTACGAACATGCTAATGTACTGGCTTTCTGCCAGTCCCGACTGGCTTTGCTCTGGTATTCCTATACCCCAGGCCACTGGGGCAGCAGGCCTGCTTAGATCTGTACCACCTGAGCCAGGCCGGACTGGGGACTCTTCTGTCCTCCCAGGGCAGGGAATCTCAAATAAGAATGGCTCGCATGTGCCCAGGCAGCATAGCCTGTGTGAGCACTTTACACGCATGGCCTCATTGATCCTTCCAAACACCTAATGGGACATATATTATTATCCCCATTTTATAGATAAGGAAGTTAAGGCTCAAAGCGTTTAGGAGATCACATAATTGGCAAGCTTCAAGGCAGGGCCATAAAAATAGATTTGTCTGACTTAGGACCCCAAAATATTAGCTACCATAATCCATTTCAGGGACTTAGCAAACCCAAAGAAAGCAGAGCCTGTGAAATTGCCAGATAGAGGTAGAGGAAGTAAGGAGACAGTGGGAAGAAGGGGGAGAGGGTAGGGGAGAAGGTGACACGCCCATTCATTCGTTCATTCATTCATTCATTCTACGTGTTTCCCCAAAAGTAGAGTGTTCCTATTGAACGTTTCATAAACCAAAATGGTGGAAAGCCAAGAAGGAATTACCTTAAGACACATCTTGCTAACGGATGCACAAAATAAACTGAGATAAAGCACAGTTGCTCACAGACACAGTTCAAAGCTATGGCGGCTTGAGGCTACGATGCTGAGTGCAACTGCCGAGGAAGGAGCTTGGCGGTGCCGCTCTCTCTGTTTGGGGTGTGCGCTGCCTCTCACAGAGGCAAAACATTGTTTGCCTTGCTGCAAAACAAGTGCTGAACACTATTTTTGCTTTTCACCTTTTTTTGTGAAAGCAAAAAATCCACTTTGGATTTCTTTCAGATAGCGAAAACAGGTACCAGCTAGGTCTTTCACAAAAATGGAAGTGGCATAAAGCGAACTTTCGAAAAGTGGGGGATACCTGTAAATGGTTTAATTCTGGGCCTTTGGTAGGTCAGACAGCAAAATGAGAAGGACCAGCCCCTTCCCTGGAGAATCTCAGGAAGTGACAAGACAGTTGTGCTGAGTGGAACCGTGCTCAGTCTGTGCCTGCTTCTGTGGAGCTTCTGCACAGAGGAGGATGCGTTGGACTTGGACTTGAGCGGGGAGCAGGCATTTGGGACAGAAGGAACCGCATAAGCAAAGGCCCAGAAGTTGGGGGGCACATTGGCTTATTGGGAGATGTTGGCTGGGTCATTCCCAGGGAGAGGAGAGCGGGGAGTTGGGGGGGTGGAGGGAGGCTGGACTGGGTGGGGCTTTGGTTGTCATAGCAGCTCATGTGGTGGGACGTGGCAGGAACATTCCTTCCTTCCCTCGTTCACTTAGTTCTTATCCAGCTCCCTTTACATATATGCATCAGTCACGGTTAGCAGACCAGGGTGGGGCTTGGCTGGGTTGCGGGGCGGGCGGGGGGGGGGGGGGGGCCCCCCCCCCCCCTGCCGATGCAGGGACATGGGTTCGTGCCCCGGTCCGGGAGGATCCCACATGCCATG
>NW_006799037.1:1955804-1969439 GCF_000442215.2 Lipotes vexillifer | reverse complement strand
GGGGTGGGCATCAACTTGGACAAAGGTATCCCAGGGCTGCCCTTTCCCACTCAGATTTGCCTTGGATTTGAGGGACCTGGTAGCAGAGCACAGTCCCTGAAACCAAAACCCTGCCAGACTGCAGAGAAAAGGCAGGGGCTCCTGTTGGTTGTCAGGCACATCTCCATGGAGGAAGTGGAGATTTATTGAGTGTTAAATGTCAGTATCGATGTAATAAAGATGGTACACTGTAAGTAATAAGCACTTTGCAGGTGAGGAACCATTTTCAATAAGTTTGCAACCTGTCTGGTACTATGAATTATTCAAAAAAAAAGATGTTGAAGAAACCCCACTTGGAGTTAATTTAACTTTCAGATCTACTCCTTAGCTCTGTCCCTTCTTGACAGGAGCACCAGTGTCCTGTGGTACCCAAGGACCTTGGAATTTGCACACATTTTCATCTCCTTAGAAGATCCCAATATTCCTTTTGCCGTCTTTCCTGTGATGAGGACAGGCTTGATGGAAAATGGATTTCTGACCTTCAGAGGCTCTTGTGAAAGGCAGGAGAACTTTCAGGAAATGAATGCAGGAGAAAAAGAAGGCAAGAAGGACAGGAGGTGCGAGGTCCCTGGGATGGTCATGGCATCTGACAAATGTGGCCAGGTGTCAGCTTTGCCCACTCGCCCCTCAAAGATCTACACATCATTCTGGATAATTCCACAGCCCTGGGGGTATAGCCCTTATAGATTCCTGCTCACTCCCAGGGACTCAAGGCTGCCCCTGCCTCCTGGGTTCCTGTCTTCCCACGGATCACCTCCATGATGTGCTCACTGTGCTGAGTTCACAGGGAATTCACAAAGGTAGGGCTCACACACACAGTAGGCCTTCCCAAAGAAGATTATGAGGGCAGCAGCTTTCAAAGGCTACAGAATCCTAGAAGTTCCTTTTTTTAAATTTTTAATTAGTTTACCATTTCTTAAATTATTTTATTTATTTATTTTTGGCTGCGTTGGGTCTTCGTTGCTGCGCACGGGCTTTCTCTCGTTGCAGCGAGCGGGGGCTGCTCTTTGTTGCGGTGCGCGGGCTCCTCATTGCGGTGGCTTCTCGTTGCGGAGCACGGGCTCTAGGCATGCGGGCTTCAGTAGTTGCGGTGTGTGGGCTCAGTAGTTGTGGCTCACGGGCTCTAGAGCGCAGGCTCAGTAGTTGTGGTGCACGGGCTTAGTTGCTCCGCGGCATGTGGGATCTTCCCAGGCCAGGGCTCGAACCCGTGTCTCCTGCATTGGCCAGCGATTCTTAACCACTGCACCACCAGGGGAGCCCCCCTGGAAGTTCTTAAAAGGGGTTTCACTGCTTACATTTCATCCCAGGCCCACCCCATCTGGCCAGCCTGGCACTCACTGCCCTCCCTTCTCTTTCTCAGAAGCCAACTCCCGGCTGTTCATGCTCCCAGAGAGGGCTGCCTTTTTCCCTCCTCTGGCTTCCCACAGCTGGTGCCCTGGTCACCTTCCACCCAGCACTCATCACATTGGTTTCCAAAGACTTCTGTCCCTAGGATGAATTCACTGGTTATCCCTCTGTTTTCTTATGATAGCTCACCTGGAGACGGGCATAATGGTCACATTGTACCAATGAGGAAACTGAGGCTTGGAAATGTTGAGTGATCTGCCCACAGCCCCCTGTAGAGTGGCGCTCCCAAGGGCCCTGCACAGCTGCTCGACTTCTCTTCACCCCTCCTGGACCTGATCACAGCTCTTGCTCTCCCCTTTGCCAGGGCTGCTGAGGGCCTGTCCTTCCAGTCTCTGCCTCTCTCATTTTTATAAGCCACCTGACTTCACACGCTCTCCATCTTGTGCTCGTTCCTCCATTAGAAGGCAGCAGAGAGACCCTAGGTTGCTTTATTAACATTTTACTTGGCTGTTTTTGAAGTGAAGCAAATTGCCCAGAGTGAGCCTGGGTTCCCAGTGGTCAGCAGAAGGCTCCTGATGTTGCAGGAGCTCTTCCAGATGTCCTTGGAGACGGCCAGCCTCAGACAGTCATCCTGACTCCTTCCGGCCTCCATCCTGACCCCAGCACTTACCGGCTCTGGGATTTCAGATAATCCTTTAAACCCCGGAGCAGGATTCGAACCTGTGTCCCCTGCACTGGCAGGCAGATTCTTAACCACTGCACCACCAGGGAAGTCCCTCAACCAAGATGTTTCAAGTGTCTTTGCTAGCAGTAAGTTATATAAAGGTGACCACACAGCTCCCAGTGTGATGGCGGGGGAGACAGAAAAGTTTGCAGAGCTGTCCTGTCTGCTGAAGGGTATGCCAGGACTGAGGGCTGAGTGCCATGGGAGACCAGAGGAGGGCGTCTCACAGCCTGGAGAGTCAGCGGCAGCTTCCCAGAAGCTGAATTTAGGAGAATAATTTAGCCAGGCTAAGAAGGGAGCTGGGGAAAGGAGAGAACTCTGGACAAAGGGAGTAGCGAGAGCAGAGGCAAAGGGGCGTGGGATTCTCTCTCAGCACAAAGGCAGGCAGCAGACTGGACCGATGGGGAGGGAGTCAAGATCTTGAGGGAGTCAAGATCTTGGACGGGCAAACCCGTGAGCTTCTCAGGGTTTAGAGAAGAAAACATTGAGCCAATGGAGTGAGTCTGAGCAAAGGTGTCTCAGATTTTAATGTGCATGTGAGTCACCTGGGGGCTTGTTAAATTCAGATTATGCTTAGGTAGGTCTGGGCTGGGGGCTAAGAGTCTGCATTTCTAACAAGTTCCTAGGTGAAGCTCATGATGCTGGTCCATGGACCACACTTTGAGTAGCAATGGAGAGACCTGCAGCAGATGGGCCAAGCCCTGTGTGTCTGACCTTGCAGGCTCTTATTCCTCGTTTCCTGTGACTGTGCATGAACGGTGAATGGGAGTTTGGCTTTAGCTAATTCCATGAAGCAGCCGAGGGACTGGTGCTTTGGCCAATGCACAGGCCCATCGCCTTAGTATGACTGGGATACTGGTTTGCTTTCGTTCTCTTTTTAATGATGTTTGCCTCAGTAACCCTGTTTCTGAATTCCCACTCAGACAAGGCAAGGACTTCTGAGAGGAAGACAGACTGTCCTGTCTGTGGGAATCCAGGCTGGTGTGATGGTCCCCATGGCTTCCGTGTGAGCATAAAGGGCTGGGGCCTCGCCCATGAGGGAGGATGGCCCCCTCCTCAGTGACTGCAGATGTACCTTCTCTCCTCCCAGCCTCCGTGCGTTTCCCCGCACTGCAGAGCAGTCCAAGACAGACCTTCTACCCGGAGTCCTCTCATTCCCTTGCCCACTGGCTCTGGGGGACTGTGGGCCGTGATGGAGAATGGTGTGGAGGCACAGATCCAAGGTGGGGCCAGGCCAGGTGTGCTGATCGCACGGGTACCAGTGTAGCTGGGGAGGGTGGCAAGGGCTCTGTCTGGGCCTCAGGCACAGTCTGGCTCACGTGGGCTTCTCAGCAGCCAGGCTGGTGCTAAGTGCCCCCAGCCTCCACGACACCCTGTCCTTTCTCACCCCGGGGTTCTCCATGCGAAAGGCCTTAGTGGAATGTTGGTTCCATTCAGTCCGGTTCAGAAGCTGCATGTTAAGCGCCCACCATGGGCCTGGGCTCTGGGGAAACAAGGGTCCTTTTCTCAAGATGTCACAGTTCAGTAGGAAAACAGACAAGGACATTGACAGTTATCATTCAGTGTGGTTAGAGGGGAGCATGGGGACTATAGGAACCTAGCTAGGGGGTGATTGATTCTGTAGAATGGAGTATATTCATTCAACAAATCCTTACATTGAGCTAGGCACTGGGATAAGACAAACAAGGCCCATGCCTTGAAGGGCCTACCAGTGTGTAGGTGGGGACAGTGACCATGTCCTGGGCAGGTGCAGGAGGTGCTGTCCGAGCCTTGCCCACATCCCCTCGCCTGGCTCACATCCCCTCGCCTGGCTCCTTCAGGGCACATGGGACCAACTTCTAACCACCAGCACCTGAATTTCTTTGTTTGGGTATTTTCTCTTCCCCCTAGTATCCACTCTACTTGGGGGGTGGGGTGGGCACAGGCCAGAGTGCTGGGGAATTAATGCTGCTGCCCCTAACAGAACTTGGGGAGGACTCACCTTGCAGGGCTAAGGGGGATGCTTTGGGTGGCTCCGCCACCTGCTCGGCCCTGAGCTCACTCACCCAGCTCCTACATGTGGCTGCCTGGATCCATGGAGAGCCTGCCACTGTGGTCCCGTTGGACGATCAGTGCTAAGAAACTTGGAGAAGATTACTGATGAAAGTATTTCCCAAAGCAGGTTCCGTGGAACATCGGTCCTGGGTTGTGCCTCTCACAAGAGGGCTCCCTGGTTACCGAGTTTGCCCAGTGCTGCAATTACACTTCATTCTTAGAGGTTCCCAGTGTACATCAGAGGCCTGAGAAGTCCTGAGTCACAATTCTTTTTCGCTTAACCAGAATTAGCCAGCATTTTCCATAGTCAGTTGACGTGGAACCTTCTATCTCACAACAGTACTCACTGCAAAGAAGGAAGGTTCTGCAGAGCTCGCTGCGGGAAGTGCTGATATGGGATGGGAGGACTTATCCGGAGAGTCAGGGAAGCCTCTGGAGGGCTGAAACCAGCCTGCCACTGTCACTCTTCTGCTGTCAGTGAGCCCTGGCAGAAATGGCACCGCTGCATTCCACAGTCAGATCACAGAACCAGCCCTAGGGCTGTGTAGTAGCCAGAGACACCCAGAGCCTCTTTCTGCCAGAGACTAGAAGCAGAGCATCCAACAAATTCATAATGTGCTTCATAGACAGGGGCAGCTCAGAAGACAGCCTGAGAGATGGGAGAAGCCACCAACTGGAACTAATTCATACCATTAGGCCAGTGAAAGATGGACACACACCTAAGAATGAACAGAGAATATCCCGGACCATTATCAGAGGGGTAAACTAGAACCTGGAATGAGATGAGCAAAGAGAATAAGGAACAGTGACTGAGGCATTTGATTGAGAGAGACAGCTCTGTTCTGGACTTGTGTGGCAACCATTCCTGACTTGTTCTAGGAGATTACATTTCAGATGAGGTCACTGAATGAAAGGAAGTTGCAGCCCAAGTAGGGAAGGTGACAAAGAGCAGTGTTTCCCCACCTGGATCTGAAAACTCGAGAGGTCCCTTTTGCTCTCTCCCATCTCCCTTCTCTCGTCTCCTGGTGGGGATGGGGTGGGATTGCAGCTTTGCTCCCCTCTCCTCACCCTCTCCCTTCCTCTCCCTCACTCCTGGGTCAGGGAGGTGAGCATCCAGGTAACTTACCTATCCACAGTGCAGCTGGAGTTTAGAAACAGTGATATGAAACACAGCTGTTTGAAGTGAGTTCACCTTTCTGACCTGAGCTTCACCAGATGAAGCTTCACAGAAGGTAAGTTTACAGAAGAAAACATTGATCCAGCAGCCAGGGGCTTCATGGTGTCCTGGGGAGTGGGACTGGGGCCAGAGATCAAAATAAGTAAGTGTCCTGACCTTGTCACAAAAGGGACAAAAGGTCAGCTTTGCAAACTACGGGTTAGTGAGTTTAATGTCATCCCTTAGCAAACCACTAGAAGGAATCACTTTTTAAAAAATTATTTTTGAATTTTGTCAAAGTAATTCTTTACGCACTTAAAAACCTCAAATAGTATCTGTAATAAAATACGATCGTTCTCTGCTTCACCAGAGTCATCTTCCCAGCCTTGACCCTCAGAGGAGCTCTGTTTAACCCTTTTAGCTGTTTCTTCTCATATTTGCCACCATATTTCTAAATAATATGTTTATACCACTGACTCAGCAGTATTAGGCATTTTACATTGATCTCCTGATATAGCAGGTGAGGCTTTGTTTTTGTTTTTGTTCTTTTCTACTTTCCACCTCCTCAAAACCATGTCTCCTCTCCCCCAGTCCTCCCATTTTGTATGAAAACAATAGGCAGTGTTTACATTACATACTGTGAAAGTATTGCCCACTATTAAGTTCAGCTTCCATGATGTAAACTTTTGTTCTTCCTGGTTGAATCAATGTCCAGCTAGGAAAACAGAAAACCCTAAGCATTTTAACAGGAAGGGAATGATTTAAGGAAATGGTTGTACAGGTGATGGAAGAGCTGGGAAGCCAAAAGGGAGAAGTTGAGGCAAATAGAAATTAGCAACAGCAGGAAGCTGCTACCACGTCTAAGGCTGGAGAGCCAAGGGTGTGGGCAGTGTTTCCAGAGCCCAGGATGCACAGCTACCTGGCAGAAGGTGGAACCAAAATGGACTTGTCCAAGAGGAGTCAAAGACATGGAGGAGGTGCCACATCTGTGGGAGACACCACATGAAGCAGAGAATGAGGGGGAGAAATACCCTGGCTTCTCCCTTCCTCCCGCCCTCCATCTCCCTTCAGTGCCTCTCATTGGCCAAATGCAGACAGAGGCCAACTGAGAGGTACAGCCGGCCAGAGTCAACCCCTCTTGTCCCCTCTCTAACTGCCGTGGTACAGAACAGGTCAGAGAAGAGCCAGGAATGGATATGAGGGCAAACAAGCAAATACCAAACACACTAATATTAATATTTGCCCTTTTAATAAAAAAAAAAATTACATTAGTATTTAGCATTGATTTGTTTTTCCTGTGTGCTCTATCGTATCTGTTTTACACCTTTGACATTACTTTCCAAATATTTGAATATCTCATATAATCCATCTGTTTCGTTTTGTTTCCTGGAGTGCTTGATCCTTCTGTTCCAGTCAGGGTGGTTTGCTCCAGGCCTGCCTCGGTGCTGCTGTGTGAGGCTTCAGGGAAACTTCATCTTGGGGGGATCCCTCATCCTTGCTCCTGGGCTGAATCCCCTGGGTTAATCCCATGGCTTCCTCTTTCTTGGTTTACTCCCTTTTTATAGAGGCTTGTCTTCCAACAGCTTCCCAAGACAGAGGCCATGGGAAATAAATATTTCGCCCTTGCACGTCTGAAAATATCTTTAGTCTACATTCACATTTGATTGACAGGTTATGTGGCTTTAGAGCTCCAAGTTGAAAACAAAATTTTCCTTGGAATTTTGAAGGTGCTGATTCATTGACTTCTAAATGCCAGTATTGCTTTGGAGATCTGGTGCCATCCAATATTTTTGCTCCTTTATATATGACCTGTTTTGTTTTTTCTTTTTTTCTCCTTGGAAAGTTTTAGTATCTTCTGTACATCCCCAAATTATCTTTGGGGACAAATCGAGACAAACAGCCCAAAGTATAGACTTGTCTTGCTGAGAGCATGAAGCCTCAGTGAGGCTTTCCTCCACAGTGAGGAAAGTATCAAGTCCCAAAGGGATTTAAGCTTTCATCTTAGATCGAGCATGATGTCCCAAAGGGATCAGCTCCTACTTGTAGGGCTTCCGGAGGGAATTAGCCATCAACCATGGACGATGAAATGAAGCCTTCCCTTTCTGCCCTTAGTGAGTCTGGTACTCTGAATAAACAGGACCCCTGAGGTATAATTATAGAAGCAGCCTTCTTTTTGATACCACTGCCTTGCAAACATCCTCAATAGGAGTAAGTCTTCCACCGCAAGGGGGTAGAAATTCAGACAGGACCAGGACTTTCTTTGAATTAATGGGCAAGAATAAGTCGTATGATTAATTTAAACCAAAACACAGTCTCAAGTCCGTCATTAAGAGGGTACAGTGCTATATAATCAGCAGAACTTCTAACTTGGTTTGATGCTGACTCTTCTCCAAAGGCTCTGCAGTCCAAGAAGGAGCAGTGTGGTCCTGCTTCTCTCTTTCTTCATGCCTCCTTCCTTATTTGCTAGCTGTGCTCTCCCACCATTCTAGAAAGGAGGAGGGAGGAAAGGCGTAGGGGTGGGAGGTGCAGGATCGCTCTTACTCGGCTGGTACTGTCCGAAGATGGCTTTATGCCTTGTGCGCCTGGCAGAGATGGAGGATGACTCTGCTGTTACAATTTTCATGGGTTCTCTGGAGATTCCCCCTCAGGGCCAGGGAACTGCAACTTCCTTGACAGAGGCCATGCTTCAGCTTTAACTGGCTACTCCCAGCGCCCCCATAGTTTCTGACCCTCACGGTGGCTTACGGGAAGATCCCTTACTTTGGCAAGCTGCCTTCTTGGATGGCAGACCTATTAAAATGACAGCAGGCTGACATTCCCACCTTGGGTTCCATGCTTGTGCACCACTGTCCAGCATTTGTGGGGGCTGCTTAGTGGTTGCCTTAGCTTTCTCAGGCATGAGGCATCAGTTACGAGACTCCCGTGTCCCCCAGATTTGGAGAACACATATCAGTTCTGTAGATGGTTCCACTGAAGCCTCTCACATTAAGCTTGGTGTGGGGGTAGGTCATCCAGCCTTTCCACCTGACAGAGACCCCCAGCTCAGAAAAGCTCTTCACAGATCCTCCCTTTAATCTCTAACAACCCAGTCCTTTCCAGTCACCTACTTGAGTTTCATGCTGGTTTGTCTAGGAGCTCAACTTGGGCATCTGGTATCCATTGCATCTTGGTGCCGTAGTGAAAATTCCCAGCTTAGCATTTCCTGTTAGACAGGCATCTTCAAGAATCTGCCTCCCCCTTGCACACTTGTCATACCATCTGAAGGTTGCTATGAAATAGCATTGCAAATATCTAAGCACATCTGAGTAATGGCTTCTGAAAGAGACACTGGGGGCTGGAAATTTGATTCCTTCAGAAAGTTTCCTGAAAAAAGGACATTCCAATTAGTGAGTTGATAGCTTAGCCTTGTCACTGGAGCTGTCAATAGCAGAGCAAGATTGCCAGGCGATGCTTTATGAGCCAATAAAGGAGGATGCCACAGCACCTCCGGACTGGTAGGAAGCATGTTTTATTTGCTTATTTATTGCTGTTAATTTTATAGGCTATGGGAGAAATTTCTTCCTTCTGAATGTGTCCAGTTACCTCTGTTCACCCAAGAGGAATCACTTTCCCTGGCTCTGAGTATTCCTGAATAGCCACAGGAGAAGACACGGAAGGAGAACAGAAATATATATCCCTGGTGAAAAGAGTTCCAGGCCGCAATAAGTCAGCTATTGCAAGGGTAAGAGCCTTGGGATTCCAGGGGCACCCAACTTTGAAGGGTCCCGTCTCTACGCTGTCATTGGTGTCTAGATGACCCCCAATTCCATTGCTATTCATGAGAACCTTGACACTGAGCTAGAGTTACCAGCTGGTTTGGGGGGAGGCCTGAACTAAACTGATTTCTGATTTCTGCTGTGGACCTGGATAGCAGATATGAAGGGGAAATATGATTCTTGAACAAACATGTTGAGAGATCACAGCCTCCAGGGGACAAGAAGGGGAGGCTGAACAGAGAAGACACTTCTGGCTTCTCCATGTCTGTCTGTGTTTCCATCATCATGAGCCATGTCCGCATACAGGAAGTCTTGCGTTTAGAGAAGGAGATGGGCCATGAAGACCATGGCTCCCCAACTCTGTTCCTAGATTTGGCACCTATTGCTTCCTCTGGTGTAGACAGTGGATTCAGGGTCTGCATGGTTTGGATTTCTATGGAGTCAAGACGTGTGTGTAGCAGATGAGTGTGGACCATGACAGTGACCATCCAGAGGCCACGGGGAACTTGTTTCCTGTAGGAGCGCTGTAGGAGCGCTGCTCGCGGCTGGGAGATTCAAACTGGCTCTTTTCTAGTTTTCTGATTAATGTCTCTCTGCCTGAAGCTGAGCGTCTTCTGAACATACAAGAAGTAAATGTTGGGCAGGTACCACCACTGTCCCCATGGCTGCTTTCAGGGCTGGCTAGCAGTATTGTTAAGTCCCATGTCGAGCATAAGCAATAGGAACCGGCAGCTTCCGGCCAAGTTTCAAAGATTTTGTTTTAAAGTATGCTTTGGATTTTAACATTCATTATCACTAAACTAAAAGGAACAAAACTCAACTTGGGGTCTCAGGGGCTCCAGCTCTAGACTCTTAGGATGTCAGGAGCCATGCTCTCAGCTTTTCACCCTGCTGCTTTAATGAGGTTAATGATTGTTTTTCCACTGAGCACCTACCTGTGATTTTTAGAAAAAAATGAAAAAAAATGACTCACATGGATATTTAGAAGGATATCACTGTAGAAAGTAAATGTTAACAGGCTCTAGAAATATGACAATTATCAGCTATTTGAGATGCAGTGACTGTAATATGATAACAAGATGTATTTTGCAGGTAGAAAGCATCCAGAGGAAAGACATAAAGTAGAAATATAAGAAAAAGAATAAGGAGATCTTTGGTTATTCTCTTTGTTGTGATAAAATTGAAGTGAGAGCAAGTTGAAATCTACTTGTTGAAATTTTCATGGTATTTAGTAGTCCTTCTCTGTTGAATGCAATACCTTTCCCTGAGAGGTGCATCGAAGCCTTGCCTCTGCTCCAGCAACTCTTCCATGGTTGGGAGCCTCCCATTTCTTGATCCTCAATGCTTGTTGAATGAATGAATGAATCCACCTTTACTTAACTTTCAAACCTGATGTTTCTACTTCTAAAAGGTGACTTAAATCTGGTCACCTATCTGCATCTCCAACTGCTAGCCTCATCCAAGGCACTTCTTGCCTGGACTGCTCAATAACTTCTGACTGGCTTCCTCCCACATTCCCTGCCCAGAATGAACTTTTCAATATGTTCATCAGCTCATGCTGCTCTCTTGCTTAAACCCTTCAAAGTTTTTCCTTTGCTGTTCGAACAAGGCCCACACTCCTTACCACAGCTTACAGAGGCCCGTGGGCTCTTTCTCCAGCTTCCAGTCACGCTGGTCTCATTTTAGTTCTTTGGGCACCCTGAGCCACAAGACTCTCGTGCTTGCTGTCTGCTTTGCCCTGTGGTTCATTTTTCTCATCCTTCAGATACCTGCTCAAATGCATCTTCAGCTTGACCTGTTCTGACTACTCTTGTCTAAAGCAGCACCTCCCCTCCAGCTTTCTCTTTATTATGCCACTAGGTCTATTTCCTTCATTACAAGTGTCATGGTCTGCAATGACCTGCTTTTCTTTTACTTAATGTATCTCCATCAATATAATATAGGATATCATCTCACACCGGTCAGAATGACCATCATCAAAAAATCTACAAACAATAAATGCTGGAGAGGGTGTGTAGAAAAGGGAAACCTCTTGCACTGTTGGTGGGAATGTAAAGTGATACAGCCACTATGGAGAACAGTATGGAGGTTCCTTAAAAAACTACAAATAGAACTACCATAGGACCCAGCAATCCCACTACTGGGCATATACCCTGAGAAAACCATAATTCAAAAAGAGTCATGTACCACAATGTTCATTGCAGCTCTATTTACAGTAGCCAGCACATGGAAGCAACCTAAGTGTCCATCGACAGATGAATGGATAAAGAAGATGTGGCACATATATACAATGGAATATTACTCAGCCGCGAAAAGAAGCGAAATTGAGTTATTTGTAGTGAGGTGGATGGACTTAGAGTCTGTCATACGGAGTGAAGTAAGTCAGAAAGAGAAAAACAAATACTGTATGCTAACACATATATATGGAATCTAAAAAAAAAAAAAAGGTCATGAAGAACCTAGGGGCAAGACGGGAATAAAGACGCAGACCTACTAGAGAATGGACTTGAGAAAACGGGGAGGGGGAAGGGTAAGATGGGACAAAGTGAGAGAGTGGCATGAACATATATACACTACCCATTGTAAAATAGATAGCTAGTGGGAAGCAGCCACACAGCGCAGGGAGATTAGCTCGGTGCTTTGTGACCACCTAGAGGGGTGGGATAGGGAGGATGGGAGGGAGGGAGATGCAAGAAGGAAGAGATTTGGGGATATATGTATATGTATAACTGATTCACTTTGTTATAAAGCAGAAACTAACACACCATTGTAAAGCAATTATACTCCAATAAAGATGTTAAAAAAAAAAAAAAGAATATAGGGTCCTTGAGACAGACTTCCCTGACAAGTTCACTGTTGTAGCCATAGCACCTGGCACTTGACAGGTAATAGGTGTTCAATTAGCATAACAAAGTTAAGCGCCTGGGAGTGAACCTGTCCCTCTCTCTCACTACACACTTGCACACTTCAGCTTTGTAAAAGGATGACCCTGATGCCGCTGTCCCTGGAGACTTCCTTTAGAGCTGGTACCCAAGATGCTGCAAGTGACACTCACATATTTCACTAGGCACCTTTGGTGCATGCTGCCGCCTTTAGGCCTGAAATGAGGCTTCTGGACTCCTTGGGCTTTCTAAATGCTGAATATACAGCATTAATCATATCTTGAATCTCTGGTGAATAACTAAGACACCTTTATGTTGAAATGCAGATTCTCCATTGAAAGGCAAAGCTTTCATTTCAAACCTTGGAATAAGACTGGTTTTGTATTTATAAGGTAAGTTCTATATGAGAGCATATTCTGGGCCCAGAGCGCTTTCGTTTGATTGCTCAATAAATACCATTTTCACTCATGCAAGCTCTTGCCTCAGAGTATTTTGTTCTGAGATAGTCAAATAAGTGATAGTATTGAGTTCTATTTAATATTGAGTTCTATTTAATTTTATTCAATTATGTCCTGTATGGTTCCAGGGATTTTTCTGGGCCTTTGTGTCTCAGAGGTGGGTTGAGAGTATCTCGTTTTGTGGGGGGGGGGGGGGGGGGGGTCCAAAGAACTAAAATGAGACCAGCATGACTGGAAGCTGCCTACCTCATTTTCTTGCTGGGTATCCCCAGGTAGGTTACTGAACTTCTCTGAGCCTCAGTTGTCTTGTCCACAAAGTTGTCCACAAAGATTCTACTTTCATGTGCCAAGTCCTGTGCTATGGATGTTATAAATATCATCTCAGGTAAACTCAAAATCTCATGGCAGAGCTGGCTGGTATGCTCAACAAAGTGAAAGGAGAGGGGATGTATTGAAAGAGAGCCAGGGAATCAGAACAAAAAAAGCTTGCCTGGGATTAATTTTGCTACCCCAGACACTGGCACCATCATAAGCAGCCAGTCACCACCTGTCTGTTGTGATGGCGTGGAGAGGGAAGTCCCAGAGCAATGCCATGTCAGAGCTGGACCAGTCCTACCTGCCTTACTGCTTTACAAATGAGAAAATGCAGCCCACAGGATGGTATGGCTTATGTGAGTGGTGTTCATTTGTTCGTTCATTCATTCATCAAACATCTGTTGTTCATCTGTCATGTGCTAAGCCCTGGGCCATGTCCGGGGATGAAGGCATGTTTTGAGGACAGAGTCCTGCACTCGGGGAACCCCTGCAACCATAAGAGGAGTCCAGAACCAAGTCTAGGGATGGACGAGGAAGAGGCGGTCTGTGTAGACTTCTCTTACAAGAAGACTGAAATTGAAGAAAAGGGGGAAATGACAGGGGAGGGTGAGGGGATCCAGGAAGGGTTTTATTAGATGAGGGGGACTGGGGCACATGGATGATGTCAGGAGAATGATCCAGAGGAAAGGTAGGGGATGAAGACACAGAGGAGAGAGTGATGACTGATGTGCAGGGGCTTCTGAGTGTGGATGGGGAGGAATCAAGAAGTTATTGGGGGCTTCCCTGTTGGCGCAGTGGTTGAGAGTCCGCCTGCCGATGCAGGGGACACGGGTTCGTGCCCCGGTCTGGGAAGATCCCACATGCCGCGGAGCGGCTGGGCCCGTGAGCCATGGCCGCTGAGCCTGCGCGTCCGGAGCCTGTGCTC
>NW_006799037.1:1949543-1955673 GCF_000442215.2 Lipotes vexillifer | reverse complement strand
CAAAAAAAAAAAAAAAAGTTATTGGGAGGGACATTTGATTCCCAGGCAAAGGTTTTTAGGATGGGGATATGGAGGGGGAAAGTGTCCTTGGGACACAGGGACTGTGTCCTGGAGCCACAGGTGGTTGGGGACTGAGGATGTGCCATGGACACACCATGGCAGCCGCAGGTCCTGGCAGTCCTTCCTGGTCTTCGGGTGTGGGGACAGGCCTTGGGGAGATGCTGCTACAGGCCAACCAGAGGGCTCACAGTGGTAGGAAGACACTCTCTGGAAGAAAGAAGGGGTGTGGGAATCTGCCAAGGGACCCAGCTACTGCGGCCTTAACCAAGCTTTCAGTCAATGCCTTGTCTCTGCCAATATCTCAACTAGCCCTGGAGTAGAAAGGAGTCATGTAGAGAGCAGAAGGTCAAAATTGTGCCAGTGACTAATCATCCCATCACTGTTCTCAAGGCTATACCCAAGGAATAATGGGGTGTACAGCGTGGTCACTTGCCCGGCCAACTCATACCCTAATGTTAAGGAGAAGGTGAGATGCTTGGAGAAAGGTAGGAGGCTTCTTCCCATCTTCTGAGAAGGTGAAAGTTCCCATCTGTGGGCCAGGCCAGAAAAGTGGGGTACAACAGAGTATAACTTCCTCTGCGCCAGCAATAGGAACATGCACAGAGAGACGGACCATGGGTGTACCTTAGTGCCTGGGGTCTCAACTCTGGGCACCAGGGGCTGAGGACTTGGTCCTGAGCCTGGAGGTCCAGGGTCTATAGCCTCAGGGACACAATAAGAGTGACAGCTGGGACCAAGTGTGGAATGAGGGCTGGCTCTGAGCCCTCCCAAGGCAGGGAAACATCTTGGGCACAACTTCAAAATTATCCCCTTCCAGGTGTCCCTGTCAATTGGCCAAGGTGACCTGAGAGACAAAAGCAGATTGGAAAGACAGTATTTCTGGTTGTCAGGCTGGTAGTTGTTGTCTGGTCCAAGCTGAGGTTTAAAAGGTTCAGAGTGCAAGGTCTCGTGTGGCTGGTAGAGGGCAGAGGCCTGTGCTTGGGAATCTGGCTTCTCAGCCCTCGTTTTTTTTTTTCTGTATCCTGTACTGCCACCGCTCCATGTGGCAACAATGACCTTGGTAACACTTCGGCTCGCTGACATTGACTGGTTGCTTACCAGGTCCCAGACACGGTAAATGCTTTCTGTGAAATGTTTTGGGTACCCTTCCCAACTCTGAGGAGGTCGGTTTTCTTTTCATCCCTTTTCCACAGCCGAGTAAACTGAGGGGCTGAGAGAGATTCAGGCACTTGCTCGAGGTCACAGAGTGTATGAGTGGCGGAGCCGGGAGTCAAACCCTGGTCTGTTAGATTCAGCTCTTGATGTGCTCACACACGAAGTGGATGCTAAGGGTGGCTGAGTGGCCTGTGGGGTCAGGGCTCTGAGGATGCTGGTGGGGAAGGACTGCCTGTTCCCTGATGCTCCTGCTGCCTCGCCAGCCTCCGAGGGCCTCTCTGGGCTCCTGAGGAAAAGCCTGGGCTGCCGGTGAAGGGGAAGCTGCAGATGGGAACCGTGAGACCCACGTGGTGCCATTAGGTATCAGAAGCGCTTATAATGAGGGGCAGGTTTGCAGAGCTGCCTGGATGCCTTTCATCCACTCCGTCTTTGAAGTCCCTGAGAACAGTCTGGGCCTGTGGTTTGGGGCCTTCATTAGTGCTGCCCCATCTGCGACAGTCACAGAGGCAAGAAAACAGACTGGCTCCTTTGTGTTTATACAACTCAGACTGCCTTTCCTGGCTCCCGGGATTCAAAAACTAGTCTCCTCAGAGCTGGCTTATTGGCAGTGACATAGAGTGCTGCATTCTGCCGGCCCCATCTCCAGAGGCAGCAGTTGTGCCCGACACGCTCTCCCTACCAAACCCTGGCTGCAGCATTAGGTCTGAATGACCCTCTGTCGGTATGACTGTCCATCTGTCCAGCCAGCCAGCCCTCCAGCCCCTTGTAGAATGGCGGTACACAGGCAGTACACCTGTTTACCTGTCCATCTCATACCTACGTGTGAGGTCACTAGAGGCAGGGAGGCTGCCTCATCTTTGCATCCCTCTCGCCATGGTTCCCAGCCTTTCCCAGCGCCAGCACCTGCAGAATCTGCTGCAGCCCCTCTGCAGTGACTGCTGGCTAAGCCGGTGTCCTCGAAGCGGAGGGGAGCATTTTGATTTCTAGGGGTGCTGTTTGAAAGAGCCCCCAGTTCCAAGAATCCTGCCAACAGGAAACACAGGGAAGCGGGGGTTCAACGAAGAGCCTGTGAGATCCTCCCACCCCCAACCTGGCCTCTTTTACTCTCTGGCAACCTCCCTGCAGCCCAGGCTCAGCGGCTCTGTTTCTCAACGTGCGTGCTGGGGAGCACTGCGTCATAAATACAGTTTGTGGTGTAGAGGAAAGACTCAGAATCTCAAAACAAGACTCAGCCATTTATGAGAACTTCATGGCAGGAGGGAAGATGGAGCTCACCAGCGGGGCTGGGACCATCACGGCTCCGGGCCTTGAGTGGCTTTCTTTTCTATACCTGAGTATATCCAAGTGCCTTGCACAATTTGCCCTGGGGAGGGGGAATCTTCTGATGCTCAGGTCGGGAAAATGAGACATCATGATGCTCAGATGAGGAAAATAGACCTTGGCCTCATCAGTTATTAAATTTCCAAAAGGCTGTTTGAAAGAGGGTAATGACACCATATTGCTACATCTGAGAGAAGGCATAGTGTTTGTCCGATAAAACACTTACGGTATATAAAAGGGTTACAGTACTTGTTCAGGGGATAAAACACTAAGGGCTGCTTTTTTTTATTTTTATTTTTTTTGCGGTATGTGGGCCTCTCACTGTCGTGGCCTCTCCCGTTGCGGAGCACAGGCTCCGGACGCGCAGGCTCAGCGGCCATGGCTCACGGGCCCAGCCGCTCCACGGCATGTGGGATCTTCCCGGACCGGGGCACGAACCCGTGTCCCCTGCATCGGCAGGCGGACTCTTATCCACTGTGCCACCAGGGAAGCCCCTAAGGGTTGCTTTGTTATGTGAGATGTGCGATGGTTTGAATTGACATGAAGTTCTGTTGATAGGGAGGAGCTCATTTCTTAGGACTTGTTAATAATTACCCTGTAGACCTTCTGCTCCAGAATCTTGGGGGATGGCCCATCTTGGGGTGAATCTGTATTGTCCCCAGACTTTCCAAGTGGACTTCTGTGTACACACTGCAGTTGGAAACTGTTCCCCAACCCAGTGGTTCTAAATCTTGGCTGTGTATTGGAATCACCAGGAGAGGTTAAAAAATGAAACGGCTTCCCTGGTGGCGCAGTTGTTGAGAGTCCACCTGCCGATGCAGGGGACACGGGGTCGTGCCCCGGTTCAGGAAGATCCCACATGCCGCGGAGCGGCTGGGCCCGTGAGCCATGGCCGCTGAGCCTGCGCGTCCGGAGCCTGTGCTCCACAACGGGAGAGGCCACGGCAGTGAGAGGCCCGCGTACTGCAAAAAAAAAAAAAAAGAAAAAAAGAAACAAACAAAAAAGATGCCTGGACCCTACCTGCAGAGATTTTGAATCGGTCAGTCTGGTGTAGGCCTGGGCATTTGTAGTTTTGTTGTTGTTTTGCTCCCCAGTTAGCACTGATGTGCAGTCAGGGTTGGGAACTCGGGTAAGCCACAGCCTCAGGGACAGTGCCTGTCTGTGCTCTGTGGGTGCATGAGTGTGTGTGGGTGTGTCTTCTGGGCTGAGTCCAACCCTCAAGAGACATATATGGCCTGGACCTGGGCTCACTTCAAAACACCGAGTGGTTCCCTTTGATGCCTCTGGCCGGCCATCAGATAGGCATGGCAGCCTCTGCTGTGTTCAGAGGATTTTGCTGGAGTCCAGAGAAGAGCCTCTATCACGTTGCCTCTCCTGGCTCTGGGTCCGAAAAGCCCTTCTGAAGGAGCAGAGGGTAACAGCTGCAGCTGGAACCAGCCAGTCCTGGGGGTGTTCTGATTATCAAATGGTGGATGACTTAGCCTGGGGCAGCAGCAGCTGAGGTAGTGGATGCCGCAGAGCCATGGGCTCGACACTTGGCGTCGGCTTCTGTGTATTAGTGGAAAAGCCAGCAGAACCCTCTTCCCCTCCCCCCGCCGTCCTCCCTCTCTGAGCACATGCACACACACCCTCTTCTATCTTCTCTCGATCAAGAGCTTCCCTCCTCCTGGACCCCAGGTTAAGAAGATGCTCTTCTCCAGGCACACTGCCCATGTTCAGAGATGATCAATTCATTTTCCCGCTTTTATTTATCAAAGCCACACGTAGCTGTTAAGCAGGGCTTCTGACTTAGTATTTTTCCATGCTGAGTCTTCTAGAAATCGAACTCAAAGCCAAGGAATTGGGTCCCTTCGTTGTGCGTGTCCTTATCGTTGGGTCTTTTTGAAACAGTTTGAAGACCTAGGAATACCCTGCCCAGGTCCCACTTCCGAGATTAGATGAGCTGGGCCACGTTCAGGGTGGTGTGGCCATAGACCAGGTCTCACCTTCTGTCCTGTCTCCCTCTCACTTCTGCCCTAAGCTTGCCTCTCTGTGTCATCTTCAGCAAGTCCCCGAATCTTTCTGATGGAATGAATGACTTGGCCTCTTTCTCTCCCCGGGGAAATGAGACAGATGAACTCACTAGCCTCTGGGGCTCAAACCATTTTCTTTAGCCAATGACCCTTTCCTTAAAGGGTTTCCTATACAAAACTCTAACATATAAACAGACTCAATCAAAGCAGCTATGGTAGAGGGGGAAAGAGCGACCTCAGCCCTCCCCTTCCCCCAACACAGGGTCCATTTCCCCCAAGGGGGCTCCATAGAAGCTCTTGAAAACCACTCTTAACTAGGTTATTTTCAGCTGGGGGCGGGCATCTTCTCTCCTATGGGGTGGTCCATGTCAAAGTCTTTGGAAAGTAGGGTTAGGTGGCATGCATACTTAGAAGCGTATTCCAAAATGGCCATTATTTTTATTTGTTTTCAGTTGTGATAGTTAATTTATTTTCAAATTTCAAAGAATATGAAAGGAGGGTAGGGATTTTTAACATTTATGAAAAGGAGATGTTGATTTAAAAAAGGTAGCAATCCATTGCTCTAGATCATTGTTTTTCAAAATGCTGGTCACAACACATTAGAAGGTCATAGAATCAATTTCCTAGGTCACAACCAGCATTCGTTCTTAACAAAATTTTGTAGCATAAAATAGAATATACCAGAGTCAGTCACATATGGTAAGGCTAAAGACCGTTTTGTAAATTGTGATTTCTCTTATGTATGTTTGCACGCGTGTACTAGACGTAAGTGTAGTTCTTACTGTAGGTTATAATCAAAAAAAGGCCAAGAGCCACTGGTCTGGATGAATGGTTCCTGCGGGTCCTTTGGGCTCTGACTTTGCCTCACGTCTGCGTCTGGGAACTTTCTGACCCGCCGTGCTCAGCAGTGTACTGGTGAGGTATGCAGGGAGACAAGGGCTCAGGAGGCAGGACATCTGGGCAGGGTGAGCCCCTCCCCACAAGACAGCCCATGCGCTGTCCATCAATTCCATTCCTCCTCCTGGGGCCTGGCAAGAGGAGAGGAGGTTAACATGGGGCTGACCTTGCCCGAGTCCGTGGTCTAGGATGCTAACTGTGGTGTGTCTTGTAAAAGGCGAGCGGTGTGGGTGTGTGAGGGGTCTAGGGACCTTCCCTTCATGATCCCCAACAGTGGAGGAGCTTGTCACCTCCAGGTGTCTCTGGTTCATAGAGGCCACCCTCAGGACCCTGCCCAAGCTCTACCTCTCAGCCTCACCCTCCAGACTGCCTTGGTTTTTACTGCTAAGGTGCCGTCCCACTGGGTCATGAGCAGAGGGCGACCTGGAGAGATCAGCACCCATGCTATGAGGAATCCTTGGGATTTCCTGCAGAGTGACAGCCCCATAGGGTTGGAATCCCTGTGTCCTAGCCCAAGGCTGCACAGTGTGACAGACTGACCCAGAAGGAAAAGTCACCACCTCCCACCCAACTCCCCAGCCAGGCAGATCCATCTTGATACTGAGGCCCTCACATGGTGGCACTGGTCTCCCCCACTCCCGTGTGGCTTCCCCAACTTCCCTTCCTCTCCTGACCTTAGCAGGAAT
>NW_006799037.1:1946512-1949533 GCF_000442215.2 Lipotes vexillifer | reverse complement strand
GCAGGAATGGGGTGAGGAGCAGAAAGCCGAGGCCGGCCTTCCTCAGGCATCCCAAGGCACCCCACCCCAGGGTACCAGCAGGCTCTGGGTCCTCTCGTCCTGTTAGGGAGGATGGAGGAGGCTTGTGTTCTAAGTGACTCTGTGGACCTGACTCTGGTGGGGAAGATGAGAAAGTGATGAGTAACCACTTCATAAACTCCCCACTGTTCGCTCATAATTCTGTCCCAGCAGCCAGCATAGTACCTGCCCATAACTACAGCAACAATTGCCAGTGATTATATAGCACATAGAATGTGAGAGCCCCACATTAATTTATTCAGTCCCCACAAGGAAGCAGGCATTATGATTATCCCCATTTTCCCGCATTAGAAAACTGAGGCACAGAGAGGTTAAGTGACTTGTGCCAGGTCACACAGCTAGCGAGGAGTGAAGCCAAGTTCCAGACTCCAGCAGTGTGTCTCAGAGGTCTGGTACTTCACTTCCAGACTAGGCTACCTCTGCACAGCTGCATCTCCATGCAGTTTGTTGAGTACGTGAATTAACTTTCATTTATAACTCCAAATGCATAGGGTTTAATTTCCACCTCTCTGGGGGTACCCAGAAAGGTAGGGCAAGCCCATGTGTCTTTTTCAGTGTGCCAGGGCCCACAAGGGAGCTTCTTTCTAAGCCACCCATCCGGAGGAAAGGGCATTAGAACTGGGTGCATCTCCTTCCGGAAAAGAAGGACATGCTCGTGGATCCATGAGAGGCTGTGCATCCCAGTGCCCTCTCTGGTCACCCACCAACCTTGAGGTATGGCACGGAGGTAGAACCTCAGTGCCGTAAGGTCTCTGAGCAGAGCTTTCATCCTCAGATCTGAGCCTGAGAAACTCGGGCCTCCCAGGAAGTCTGTCTTGCCCCCTTGTGATCCTTTCCTGGAGTAGGAACAGGCTTTATCATGCACTTTGAAAATCCATTTGAACAGCAAATGCTCATGATTATGGAGTTGCCTGAAGAAAGTTCAGACCCTGTGGATAATCCTGAGACACACTGAAGTGGCCTTGTCTGACCTTGTACATGAGGCGTGAGGGTGGATGCTTTTCAAGGCCCCTGGCTGACAGAGATAGATAGGTGTGGGACCCCCTATTCACCGTGTCCCGGACATGTAGACTTTCTTTGTCTGAAGCCCTTGCTTATTTTGTCTGGCTGAACGCCGGGCCCACCTCCTTCCTTTGCCTCAGGTGCCCATGTAGCACGACTGGGTTGGTAAATTAAGAATTTGCCACATGGAAAGGACTAATTTTTCCCTCTTTCAAAGTCACAGGCATGACGGTTATTTTGCACACATTCCGCTGGACACATGCTGCATCCATAATACAGAGCGTTAAGACATCATAAGGCTTTTCACATCTTTCATGTGATAAATATTTTTACCGTCATGCTCGAGAAATGGATTTTGTTTGAAATGGCCTGTTTCCTTTGATGGCTTCTTTGACGTGGATTCAAAGCCTTTCCTGGTCCTGCAGGAGCCTGGGGTTGGGAGGGCCTGTTTGTTAACTTTTTTTGAAGGACAAATCCACTTTCCCTCACTGAAATACAGCCGTGGCTGCCTGGGCTGGGAGATTTACGACCGAGGACAGCAATGAAAAGATGTCCAGGGAGCCAACAGCTCCCGGGAGTGGTGGTGCTTGGCCCTGGGGTGCCCACAGCCCAGGTACCTGGGAGCCTGTGAGCAGACCCCCCCGCCCCCAGGCCCTGGCTGCTCCTACTCCCTTCTCCACTGTAAACTGCACTTAAAGATTCAGATGTGGCTGTTGAACCAGAGAGGAGTTTTTACAAGTGTTCTTCTCTCATCTTTGAAATGACACCTTTTTTAATGGTCTGCCTCCATGCGGTGAGCAGCCCCTTGGGACTAGAGGAATCTGCTTTCCGGACAAGCCTTTGTGGGCTGCTGTGACTCTGTGTGTGTGAGCATACAGCTGGTGATAACTGAGCAAAACAGGAACTCTGCTCTCCTCTGGGAGCCTGGTTAATAGTCCTGGGATCTGGTGATTAATATCCTCTCCCCCCCACACCTGCAGAGCACCTCTCACCTCCCTGACATATAGGTTGCAGGTGCATCTGCCGATCTAGACCCGGGCGCCAGTCTTGGTGAGGTGTGTCTGAGGGAGGATTTGCTGGTTTGTCCAAGGCTCGGGCTCTGGGGTTTGGCTTCCTCAGAGGTACTGGAAAGACTTGGCGATCAAGCAGGTTGTCTGTCCCCAGAGCTGCTTTGCAGAAATCCTCATGGGTGGTGGAGAACGCACTGAGCAGGCAATGAGGGCATTCAGGGGCTTGGTCTACTTTTCTGGTCCAAGAATCAGCAGCTACCAAGCTGTGTGACCTCGGGCGAGTCATTTAACCTCTCTGGACCTTGGTTTGTTTATTTAAAAAATAAAAAATTTGAACTAGAGGCTTAAGGGTACCATTGAACATTCTGCTCCTAAGTGGAAACCACCAGTTCCTGTATGAGCTGAACCACCTTAGAATCACATTTGAGAACATGAAAGGGTCTTATAGAGCAGGGGTCCCCAACCCCTGGGCTGCGGACCGGTAGCGGTCCGCTGCCTGTTAGGAACCGGGCCGTACAGCAGGAGGGGAGTGGCAGGTGGTCCAGCGAGTGAAGCTTCATTTGCTGCCCCCCATCGCTCGTGTTTCCTCCTGAACCAACACCTCCCCACCCCCTCCACTGTCCGTGGAAAAATTGTCTTCCGCGAAACTGGTCCCTGGTGCCGAAAAGGTTGGGGACCGCTGTTTTAGAGCATTTCATCCCACCCTCTTATGTTTACCCAGAAGAAAACTGAGGCCTGAAGAGAGGAAGCGACTTGCCCGTTCACGGAGTGAATGAGCTGCAGAGCCAGGGCTAGAAGGAGGCCTGTGATTCCAGTCACCTCTACAGCCTGGTTCTCAGAGTGAGGCCCCTCCAGTAGCCTCAGCATCCCCTGGGAATTTGTTAGAAATGCACATTCTCAGGCCTCACCCTAGACCTCCTGCTGCATCAGA